>NC_140532.1:983579-993579 GCF_057382185.1 Mchenga conophoros
AGAGAGAGGGATGAGATAAAGTGAGGAGGAGCAGTGAAAGGCAGAGAGGATGGCGAGTTTTGTCTCAACCTTTCTGTTTGCCTCAGCATTGATCTCTGCCTCACCTCAACACAAAGGCCAACCCACCCCTCAGACACACACACACACACAAGCACATATATTTGCTGAAGCCCTGGCTTCGACCGCCTGACTGGTCAAATTAAACCCAGATCACTGCAAGACTCCAGGGACACACACACACGTACACACACACACACACACACACACAAGTACACATCAATCAATGTCAGTGGAAGATTTTCAGCACTTTTTTACATGTTTGTAAGGTTTTAACACAACCCAGCAGTGCTGAAGACTTTTTAAAGGACAGCTTGTGACACACAAACACACATTTACAATCGCACAATGGCTGTTCACACAATCACACTGTTTTCTATTTTTCAAAGACAAAGACGCGTACAGTCGAGTCCATTTGTTTGAGCTACATGTGAATGACATTGAACAGCACACACGTGTATGTGAATGCATGTGTGGGTGCGCATGTGTGCATTTGGGAGTGTGTGAGTGTAAAATGTCTCTTCCTAGTTCTGCTGTGTCAGCAGCTCAGACAGACAGCGCTGTTGTTGTGTACCCACAGAGGAAATAAAATAACAGCCCACGTCTTTTCAGCCCACAGACAGCTCCCCCTTCTCTCTCTCGCTCTCTGCCTTCCTCCTTTTGTTCTCTCCTTGTTTATTTTTCCTCATTTCACCCCTTTGTGCTCCTCTTCCTCTCCTGTCTCTGCTCCTTTTTCCAGTCTTTAACGGGTCCCTACTTAAATAACACATAAAAGTCATTATTTACATTAAAGATATAATAACTTTACACAGAAAGGAAATGTTATCAAAGCAGGTTCCCACATTGATCAAAACATAATGTCTTATTGGGGGGAAGGATAACACTCACTGACGAAGCTAATGGCACACACACACACACACATCAAACACACTTCCCTTTACAAAAGTAAGAAATAGGGCTGTTTTTCTGCTATATTTCATGTAACTTCTCAACTCCTCCCTTGTTTGTTTTGCTTGGTTATATTACAGTTACAGGAAGTTATTACCACCCAGAGGCATGTAGACACAAATCGTCATTATCATATCCTCATTTTTTATTCTATGCATTTTTTGAACAGTTTCCCATGAAAAATCATTTATTTTGGCAACTGAAGACAAATGTGTGGAAGGAAGAAAAAGCAAAGGATGAAATATGAACAGGTGAAAAAAGGAAAGAGCAGATGGATGAAGGAAGGAAGGGATACGTGGATGATGCACCGCAGCAGCTATGATTAGTTCAAACGAGTGAAAGTGGGATCAGACTGAGTCTCAGACTGTGTTTTCTTAATGGGGGCGTCCGACAAATCAGTTGTTTTGCATTGCACCTCGAATCTGTGATTCGAGGTGCAATGCTGCCATCTGCTGGTAAAAGGCTGTAAATTATATCTTACTGGAGAACGTCACAGTGTAACTTTCACAGCTGAACAGAAACGTGAAAAACTGTCACAGTTGAAATATTGGTTGTTCAAACTATTCGGTTTAATGTTTGTTCCTTTTCTTTCCTGAAAAATTTAGTTGTATTTATTTTTTTATTTATTTAATGTAATTATAAGTATACAAGTTTGCACAACGCAGTAATTATAACATTGTGCGCACTTTTTACACGCTTAAACTGAACCAGGTGTCATCTTATTGTCATATTAACTAACATATTAATAATTTTCAATAATTTAAGATATAATTATTGTTGTCGTTATCCATGCATTTTGAATGTAATTAAGGTAATAATTAGTTACTTGAATGAAATAAAGCTTTAATAATAGAAGATTACACGATGCTTAGCTCAGCTTTATTGATTCAGGAAGGCTCCTTCATGAACAATGGGAATAATGAAGATCCAAACAGTAAAAATCCTTTACTCCAGTCAACCAGCCAAGACACAAGGCTACAATTATTTCAAAGTACCGTTACGTTCCCCGGCTAGTCTAGAGGTTAGGAGGGACTAACATAAAGGTAAAATAGTGAAGGAGGAGTCACGATGGTGTTAAAAGGTTTGTTTCCTGCTAGCATTAAAGTTCTAGTTCAGACTGAGGGTTAACTTCAGCGAGAACCAAGGCCAACATAACAAACAAAACATCCCTGATATGAAAATAAAAGGAACTTACCTAAGTCCAAAGAAAACAAAATATACAGCCTATAACCATAACCTAGCTAACATGCATAAACAGGAGAAAACAGCAAATCAAAACAAAAAGCAGCTCTCCCCTACAGGCAGTCTGAACATGGAAACAGAAAATGCACATACAAGTCAAAAAGGCATGCAAGCCTGCACAGGTATGGCCCAGAAACACAGCTCCACAGGCATTAGTGCTCTGCTGGTTGGTAATTAGTGTATTCTCTGAGCAGCATCCAATCAGGACAGAGGAGGTGAGCCTACACAGAACGCATCAGTTCACAGAAGAAAACCAGCATCCTCCTGGGGGATGTAACAGTACTAATACTGCAAATATAGTTAGTAAAACTTTAAAGTGTCTCAGGCCTGAAGCTGTGTTGGGTTTCAGTCAAGGCTGTTGTAGAAGCTCTGCTAATGTTTCAGCAAAGGATTCCAACTATTAGCAGTTTAGGGCTTTACAAATGAAGACATGCATATACTAATGATTTCTAGACGCCAGTGATGACCATAAATTCGTTTTATGCATTTTGCAGTAGACAGTGCAATCTCTGTCTTCTTTAACCTCCTAGGACCTGCGTCCACATATGTGAACATCACAATTTGGGTTATTTAGACCAAAATACTCAATTTTGCTCTACAAGGGCCTGATATCCTCTTACGAGGACATTATGCTGCTACTGTTCTATCAAATTTTTAAACAAATATCCTCATATGTGGCTCTCATTTTTCTTAGAAACAAAAATCTGGTAATTCTTTGTTTTTACATTCATCAGGACCCAATCAGCCCAAATATCAAAGAGAAATTAAAAAGGCTGCTGTGGAAGAGTTTGAGTCTTAGGAGGTTAATGAATCAAGCAAAACTGTGGTACGTCCACTAGTGTAATGGTAGCAGCAGCAGCGTGAGAAACCACAGTATCATCATAATCTGCCATAAAGCTCGTTTTGGCTGCTCCTTTAACGGAGGAGGAGGGGGGGGGGGTCACCACATTGGGAAGCTCCATGTTTGATTTGGGAGTGTTTCTAACGTCAGATGCTCCTCAGAACAGGACTATCGAGTGTCAGAGGCCGTCGAGACATTAAACACTCCAGTTTCTATGGTCCACTCATGACTCACCGAATGCTGAATTTTTCTGTTTGAAAAGGTGGAGGCAGCACTGAGACATATGGTTCACTGCAAAGCCTTTAACAGCATTTACTCTGTGATGATTCCTTTAAACAACAGTCTTACACATTCACATGTGTGAACACAGCGCTCTCATCTAATTGGCATTCCCACTGTGTGTGAGTGGGAGTGGTGTGACAGTTTGACAGTGTTTGGGTCCCTGCAGTCCTATGTCAGCTATTCATCACCAGGTCCCATGACATCAACGCCCCCTTTCCCACCCTGATCCTCACACTAACTCCCCCCAACCACACCAACCTCACCCATTACCCCCACCCGATTACACTCACCTACTGCACAGCTGAGCACAATATGAGACTACATTAACTGTTTACACGCTGATGATGAGCTATGACTGCGCTGCTGTTTGAACCCTGTCATTTTGTTGGTTTGCACATACGTACATGTGTGGCTGCTTCAAACGTGAGTGAAATAAACAGCAGTGAAAAATGGATCAAAGATACGGACGAGGTCGTCTCTCTAAGACACATAGAGAGCTATTCCTGCTTATTTTCAATTTAGAAATGAGCCACACATGCGTGTCGTTGGATTAGACGGCCCAGTCAGCTCATGGAACTGAACCCAGGAACCTTCTTGCTGTGAAGCAACCACGGCTGCACCACCCAAAGCTGGGTGGTGTCACTGATCGTCTCAAAGAAAACAAAATGCATTCATAAAAAGTCTGAATGCATGTGTCTCTGTTACAAAGCCTGCATTAAAAAACAAGTTATGAGTGAAGGAGGAAGCTGTACAACATTTAGATCATCATATTCATCAGAACTAGAATCATACACATGCCTCTGAATCAGCCCCTCTTTACTCAACTGTCCAATTAAATGTCACAGTCAGAGGGCAGTCCTGGAAACATAGATTTCAGGAGAATAATGAAATCTGAATAATAATATCTTATTTAGTAAATTATAAATATTTAAAAGGGCTCGGCTGTACATCAGTGTCAAGGTCAAGTTTATTTCTATAGCACATTTACAAACCATCCATGCTGCACATGTAAAATGTAAAACAATGATGCAGTAAAATATAGAAGAAACAAATAAGTCAACTAAGACTGTTAAAACCGAAACGTGGTACAAAAGGTGCGTACATATGTGTTCTCGGCTCCTTTGTGCTGGTCATACTTTTATCCCTCGTTCATCAGTCACCAAACTTTATAAAGGGACTCGACACTATTTTATGATGTGAACAAATCGTCTTTTTCAGAAGCTCTGCGGCTGCTGCTGACAGGGGGAGTCATTCTGCACTGGACATCCACAGTACTACTTTATCATCATCATCGTTATTATTAAGTTATGTTAAGTAGCAGTTTTACATATTATGGTGCGTTCAGTACTAAAAAGAAGCTCGTTCTGATATGACCGTACAAACAATGTCTTCTATGACTCTATGACTGCTGAAACATAAATGTTTCAATGACACGTATAGAACAGAATCTCAGGCTTACAGTTTTTTACAGCCACTAGGACACATTTCCCAATACTTAGGTCACTTTTGCAAAACTCTTCACACAATCCTCCTAACTGACCTTCAGCTTGGCAAAGCAGTTCATTTCACATTCAAAATGCACTACAACTACCAAAACACTTCATTCGGGTCTCAATTAAACTCATTCTTCCAGAACACTAGCAAAGGTTGACAGCCGACAAACACACTTTGTCACCCACAAAACAATGACCTAAAAAACACTAACAACATGTAGCATTACAGTGTTTTCTTGTGTAAAACAAGGACACATCTCTGTTTATAATTTCAATATATGTTACTGGAATGAATCAGACATCATGCAGAATTCGTTACAGTTTTTTACAGACGCTAGGACACATTTCTCAATACTTAGGTCACGTTTGCAAAACTCCTCACACAGTGAGCACAACAGAAGTCTATGTGGGCTAAACTGAGGACCAGTTATCATTGTTTTGGCACAAAATGTATTCAATGACTACATCTCTCAAATTTCATGAATTATTTTCTCACTCAGACACAACAACCGCCAAAAACCTTTGTACGTACAGGACACTTTGCATGTGCTTACATACTGTTTTCAAAACTGTTAAACTTATGGCCAAAACAATAACACAATGCAAAACTTGAAAAGACAGCAAAATGCAACAGCAATATTTTATTGAAACATATTTTAAATCTAAAAATGCAGTTTAACCAGCCACAGCTGATTCCCATTGTAGATGAACATCTACACAGGTGTTACTCCTTCAATTTTTCAACTCCTTCAATTCTGGCAGCCAGAAGATTCTTTCCTAGGTGTGTTGCCCATAGATGACATAAGATGTGATGTGGATGAGAACCTGTGGCCAAATGGAGGAGACCGAGTAGATTAGCATTACTATTGTATGTGTATCAGTGGATGGTGTGTATACAAATTCTTGTATTTTGGGATTACTTAGTGCAAAAAAATAAAAATGCATAAACAAATATTAACGAATTCTGCATGATGTCTGATTCATTCCAGTAACATATATTGAAATTATAAACAGAGATGTGTCCTTGTTTTACACAAGAAAACACTGTGTAATGCTACATGTTGTTAGTGTTTTTTAGGTCATTGTTTTGTGGGTGACAAAGTGTGTTTGTCGGCTGTCAACCTTTGCTAGTGTTCTGGAAGAATGAGTTTATTTGAGACCTGAATGAAGTGTTTTGGTAGTTGTAGTGCATTTTGAATGTGAAATGAACTGCTTTGCCAAGCTGAAGGTCAGTTAGGAGGATTGTGTGAAGAGTTTTGCAAAAGTGACCTCAGTATTGGGAAATGTGTCCTAGCGTCTGTAAAATACTGTAATATATGTTTCTGTGTTTTTATGTTTTTGCACTAAGTAATCCCAAAATACAAGAATTTGTATACACACCATCCACTGATAAATCTAAAAACAAGATGGCTGCTAGGGTGCAGACACACGGCTTGGCAGGTCCTGTGCGTTTGCCAAAAAAACCATCTAAAAACCCCTGGATCTTGACATCAACTTGTCTTTTTGTTTTTATACATTTTTATCTTCTGTGGAGTTCGACATGTCCAAAAAAGCTGGATAATTATACCACTTTCCCAGCCAAATGGAGTCAACATCTTTTGTTCACAAGATTCTTGGATTTTGGTCATGCCAGACCACCCCCAGGTAAACATGAACAATCAGATATACCACAACTGTCGCTGGAGATTCTGAAACTTGTTCTGATGCTACTTTTGGCTGGTGATATAGAACTAAATCCTGGACCTAATTCAAACATCAGTGATTTGGACTGGCTACAACTAATTAGCCTAGTTAGCCTAGGCCTGCCTGGGCCTCCATTTCAGCTTCCTGGGCCTCCATTTCAGCTTCCTGGGCCTCCATTTCAGCTAGCTGGGCTTTCACCTCAGTTACTCGGGCCTCCACCTCGGCTGCCAGGGCTTACACCTCGGCTGCCAGGGCTTACACTTCAGCTGCCTGGGCCTCCATTTCAGCTGCCTGGGCTTACACCTCAGCTGCCTGGGCCTCCATTTCAGCTGCCAGGGCTTACACTTCAGCTGCCTGGGCCTCCACCTCGGCTGCCTGGGCTTACACCTCAGCTGCCTGGGCCTCCATTTCAGCTGCCTGGGCCTCCATTTCAGCTAGCTGGGCTTTCACCTCAGTTGCTCGGGCCTCCACCTCAGCTGCCAGGGCTTACGCCTCAGCTGCCTGGGCCTCCAACTCAGCTGCCTGGGCCTGCATTTCAGCTAGCTGGGCTTTCACCTCAGTTGCTCGGGCCTCCACCTCAGCTGCCAGGGCTTACGCCTCAGCTGCCTGGGCCTCCAACTCAGCTTCCTGGGCCTGCATTTCAGCTGACTGGGCCTCCACCTCGGCTGCCTGGGCCTCCACCTCGGCTGCCTGGGCCTCCACCTCGGCTGCCTGGGCCTGCATTTCAGCTTCCTGGGCCTGCATTTCAGCTGACTGGGCCTCCACCTCGGCTGCCTGGGCCTCCACCTCGGCTGCCTGGGCCTCCACCTCGGCTGCCTGGGCCTACACTTCGGCTGCCTGGGCCTACACTTCAGCTGCTCGGACCTCCACCTAGGATGTCTGGGCCTCCACCTCGGCTGCCTGGGCCTCCACCTCGGCTGCCTGGGCCCCCATCTCAGCTGCCTGGGCCCCCACCTGCTGTACCCAAACTACAGTCTCCGGTAAAGGGTTTCTCATCATTAAATGCTCATAGTATTGTCAACAAAAGGACAAGAAATCCTGCTATTAAAATTTACAGAGGAACAAAGATCTGCAAGACATTTAATCAGGCTAAAGTAATCTGGGACACTAAAAATAAACCAAAGGGGCTTCTATGTGGACACATTAACATTCGCAGTATGTTACCAAAGCATGAGCAACTGGAACATATTCTAAGCAATTCCAATATTTCTATTTTGGGTATCTCTGAATCTTGGCTCACAAGTTCTTCTCCTGAGTCTGCAGTTGTCTTTCCAGAGTACACAGTATTCAGAAGGGATAGAATTGGAACAAGAGGAGGAGGAATACTTGTGTATGTAAAGAAACACCTGGATTGCTCTTTACTTAGTTCACCAATAGATGTCGAAATAGAACATATTTCTGTTAAAATCACTCTTTCCCCAGAAATGTCATTTACGTTGATCTGTTTATATCGCCCTCCTTCAGCAAAGAATATTTTTTATGAACAACTACAGATATTACTTAAATATCATGCTATAAATAATAAGTCTAATGAAATAATTGTAATGGGAGATTTTAATGTCAACTGGGACTGTGAAAAGGACAGAAAAACACTCAAGGACATAATGGAGACTTTGAACTTTACTCAACACACTGAACAACCCACAAGAATAACAAGACACTCTAAAACTAAAATAGATCTGGTTTTCAGTAATAAGCCCGAGCGAATTATTAAATCTTATAATTTTATCACTGGTATTTCAGACCACAATTTTATATTATTTTCTAGAAAACTTATAAAATCACGGGTTAAGAATGACTTTCAAAGTTCATCTAATAAGAGATCCTTTTATGAATTCATACCAAGAAGTCAGCGACAAAATGTAGCAGAAGCATTAGCATCAGTTAACTGGGAGCCTTTATTGTGTAGTGATGATCCACAATTCTGCAGCAGTCACTTCACTGACATTGTCAAGGATGTTATATCAACATACTCCATTAGAGGTCGACAAAAAATAAAGACAACATCTAATTTGTCCTGGTTAAACAAAGAGTGCAAGAATTTAATGAAAACAAGAGATCAATTACTAAAGCAGTTCCTGAAAACAGGTCTAACTCTGGACAGACAGAGATTTACTTCAATGCGGAATAAAGTAACAAGAAGTTTGAGACAGGCCAAAGCAAAATTTTTTATAAATATAATTGAAAGAGCCAAAGGTAATGGTAAAATTATCTGGCAACACTTAAATAAATTACTAGGCCGTCATTCAAACAAAAGTAAAAATACAATTGAACTTTATGTAAATAACTCTATTGTTAGAGAGCCTCTATCTATTGCCAGTAACTTAAACACTTTCTTTATTTCATCTGTTAAGGAGATCAGTCAGAGCTTTGACTCAGTCGTATGCTCTGATAATGTAAATGATGTTGGTCAAAATTTGTTCACCATCACTCATATTTCAGACACTGAAGTTGCTAAACTAATTACAGGTTTAAAACAATCAAAAGCACTTGATGTATATGGTATTAACACAAACTTCCTAAAGGAACATATGGATCTGCTCGTACGTCCAACAACTCGTGTTTTGAATATGTCTTTCAAACACTCCATTGTTCCAACAGATTGGAAAATTGCTGCAGTTACACCAATTTTCAAAGCAGGTGTGAAGACTGACATGGCTAATTATCGCCCCATAAGCATACTCCCGGTCGTATCTAAAATAGCTGAGAAGTGGGTGGTTAAACTCCTCACTGCTCACCTAGAAAACACCCAACCCTCATTACATCCATTGCAGTTTGGCTTTCGGGCACATCACTCCACAGATACTGCCCTGTGTATGTTAGTGGAGAACTTGAAGAGCTTGCTGGACAAGAGTCCCTGTGTTGGAGCTGTATTTTTAGATCTGAGGAAGGCTTTCGACTCTGTAAACCATCAGATATTGTTGTCCAGATTGACTCGGTTTAATATCTCCAGTCAGGCTCTTCAGTGGTTTGCCTCATATCTCTCACACAGGAAACAGTGTGTGGTGTTGGATGGGGTTAAATCTCTATATTTAGACTGTGATACAGGGGTTCCTCAAGGATCTGTTCTTGGGCCCTTATTGTTCTCTCTTTTTATCAATAACTTACCTGAAGTCTGTCCAAATATATTTACTCATGTATGCAGATGATGCAGTTATATATACGCAAGCAAATAGTGTCCAGCAGGTGGCAAAAGATCTTACAGCTGCTTTAGCATTAATGCATAGCTGGCTGGAGGACTCATGCCTAATGTTGAACACCTCAAAAACTGTCTGTATGTATTTTTCAAAACGCCCCTGAAACTTGAAGCAGTCAAACATATTCCTGGATGGAGCAGAGCTTGAATTAGCTCCAGAATTTAAATATCTTGGGGTCATTCTAGACCCAACATTATCCTTCAAGAGTCACATAAATAAAGTGTCCCAGGTACTTAAATTTAATAATCGAAATTTTA
>NC_140532.1:1006079-1068579 GCF_057382185.1 Mchenga conophoros
CGCTCACAGTGTCGTCGCTCTCGTGCCGTTTACAGAATCTGAACAGCTGTGAATGTTTCTTAGACTATCACGCTGCAGATGGATGCAGGCCAAAGTACACGGAGTATGAATGCATGGCTGTACAGTAGTCTGTGAATACGCGTGACTGCTGTGAAACAACATGCCTATGCAGAGGGCACACAGTCCCGTGACACCTGAGATGAAATCCATTTCATCATTTCAGCCAAAGACACAAACTCGTATCTAAACTCTAAAAGTCGATCGCACAGAGACACGAAGACAGCACAAAGACCCACACGGACGTTGTGTACTTGTGCTGCACTTGTGTGATGTGTTTGCATAGGGTTCTTGCAATAGCTGCAGGGATGCGTGCACGCGCGTCCCTGCGGTGACCTTCTCTCGGCTGGAAGACGTTGAAGCAGCCAGAGGTTGTGTTTGATTTCACTCTCCGCTGTCTGTCGCTCGATGTCTTCCTCCACCACACTCCTTTTTTATTCCTCCAAATCCCTGCCTCCCACCCCCCCTCTCCCCCGTTCCTCTCCTGTCCTCAGCCCCCCCCCCACCTGTGAAGTCCTATTTGTTAGAACAGACAGCAGGTTAGCATTAAATATACATGGGGATTGTCAGCCGGTGGCGAGCACAAAGGCAACTAGGCGAGCCCCAGCGGAATCCAAGCCAGGCCCAGGCAGCCGGGCTCGGGGAGCGGGGGGCCGTCGCCGTCCCCCGTGGGCCCCTCTACCCCACCAGCCCACCACACACACACACACACACACACACACACACACACACACACACACACAGGTTAGAAACCAAAGAGAAGGTCAAAGAGACTAGCACACAGATGCTGGAGTATGCAGATGTACGCAGTGTGTGTGTACAGACACACAAGTCTGCCACCCCCCTCAGCTCACCCACACTCACACACTCACATCTGTCGTCCACTGGGGCGCAGGGTGATGTACAAGCTGAATCCCCCTCGAGTATCCTCCCCTCTCTCCCCCTCTCACCCAGATGCAGGCAGAATACTGAATCTGTGAGCGAGGCCTCGTCTCTGCAGAGCCACACGCACGCAAACGCTTTCTTTTAGTTATTTATAAGAATCACACAGACACATCCGCCATCTCATCCGAATCTGCAGAGAGCCGCACGGGAAATTATTCTGCAGCTTCAACGATGGCGATCTAAAATGGCCGCCCACGACGATCGCACTGACAAACGGTCGAGGGTGATGAGGAAGGTTTGGGTTTGCTGATAGATGTAAAAATAAAGGGAGGACATTATTCAGGGGTTTGGTCGTCTGGCGTCGCGTGATCTGTTCTTCGGTGCACGAGGAGGCCGAGCTCGCTCACACGGACGATGTCACATACTTGCAAACATATGGCGACTGTACAGTCCAGCTGTGTTCCTGTCCTGGCATCTTTCAGCATGTATCCCACGCTGCCGGGAGGATGGCAGGTTTGTGAACAACAGGAAATCTGGGGCCGGACGTCCCAACAACAGTGGAGGACGTTTTTACACGGATCTGTCATTTATAAGACTCAGCCTCACATCGTACAGGGAGTGCAGAATTATTAGGCAAATGAGTATTTTGTCCACATCATCCTCTTCATGCATGTTGTCTTACTCCAAGCTGTATAGGCTCGAAAGCCTACTACCAATTAAGCATATTAGGTGATGTGCATCTCTGTAATGAGAAGGGGTGTGGTCTAATGACATCAACACCCTATATCAGGTGTACATAATTATTAGGCAACGTCCTTTCCTTTGGCAAAATGGGTCAAAAGAAGGACTTGACAGGCTCAGAAAAGTCAAAAATAGTGAGATATCTTGCAGAGGGATGCAGCAGTCTCAAAATTGCAAAGCTTCTGAAGCGTGATCATCGAACAATCAAGCGTTTCATTCAAAATAGTCAACAGGGTCGCAAGAAGCGTGTGGAAAAACCAAGGCGCCAAATAACTGCCCATGAACTGAGAAAAGTCAAGCGTGCAGCTGCCAAGATGCCACTTGCCACCAGTTTGGCCATATTTCAGAGCTGCAACATCACTGGAGTGCCCAAAAGCACAAGGTGTGCAATACTCAGAGACATGGCCAAGGTAAGAAAGGCTGAAAGACGACCACCACTGAACAAGACACACAAGCTGAAACGTCAAGACTGGGCCAAGAAATATCTCAAGACTGGTTTTTCTAAGGTTTTATGGACTGATGAAATGAGAGTGAGTCTTGATGGGCCAGATGGATGGGCCCGTGGCTGGATTGGTAAAGGGCAGAGAGCTCCAGTCCCACTCAGACGCCAGCAAGGTGGAGGTGGAGTACTGGTTTGGGCTGGTATCATCAAAGATGAGCTTGTGGGGCCTTTTCGGGTTGAGGATGGAGTCAAGCTCAACTCCCAGTCCTACTGCCAGTTTCTGGAAGACACCTTCTTCAAGCAGTGGTACAGGAAGAAGTCTGCATCCTTCAAGAAAAACATGATTTTCATGCAGGACAATGCTCCATCACACGCGTCCAAGTACTCCACAGCGTGGCTGGCAAGAAAGGGTATAAAAGAAGAAAAACTAATGACATGGCCTCCTTGTTCACCTGATCTGAACCCCATTGAGAACCTGTGGTTCATCATCAAATGTGAGATTTACAAGGAGGGAAAACAGTACACCTCTCTGAACAGTGTCTGGGAGGCTGTGGTTGCTGCTGCACGCAATGTTGATGGTGAACAGATCAAAACACTGACAGAATCCATGGATGGCAGGCTTTTGAGTGTCCTTGCAAAGAAAGGTGGCTATATTGGTCGCTGATTTGTTTTTGTTTTGTTTTTGAATGTCAGAAATGTATATTTGTGAATGTGGAGATGTTATATTGGTTTCACTGGTAAAAATAAATAATTGAAATGGGTATATATTTGTTTTTTGTTAAGTTGCCTAATAATTATGCACAGTAATAGTCACCTGCACACACAGATATCCCCCTAAAATAGCTAAAACTAAAAACAAACTAAAAACTACTTCCAAAAACATTCAGCTTTGATATTAATGAGTTTTTTGGGTTCATTGAGAACATGGTTGTTGTTCAATAATAACATTATTCCTCAGAAATACAACTTGCCTAATAATTCTGCACTCCCTGTATATCTGACAGCCTGACAGAGACACGGGCTGATTCCCCTGCACGACTCTACGAGAACGTCGAGGAATCTGAGCAGACACATGAGTGACCGTCCTGTCACGAGACAGTAGCAGTCACGTCTGCCCCTCTGATACGGAGCTCAGCATCATACCGGTGGTAATGCAGTAATACGTCTCGTGCGGCGACACGTGGTGGATGCGGTGGTGTTTCCGTGGCAACACCAGATGCCAGTCCTGGAGCAGCGTGACCCATCGCGGGAGGCCAAAGTAGGAGTGGCTCCACTTGTGAATCTGATTGGTTAGCGTGACGAAAACCGCCAGGGCGAAGACGTAGCAATCCCAGGGGTAGGATTCCAGCAAGGCCTCTGAAAGGTGACAACAGACACAAAGAAAGAAGACGAGGGAAAGTTAATGGAATAATTGATCAAAGTGTTCAGTGTAATGAAGGAGCAGGACTCCCACAGAGATGCTGAACCTCGGAGGTGCTGAAGAGCCTGAAAGGAGAGGATGAAACATACTTTATCTAAAGAAGATGTTAGCAATGGTTAGCATGATGTTTCCAATCAGACGACGAACAGATGACTGCACACATTCTGCCACGCTGCAGGCACCAGGTCAGGAGTGAGGAAGTAAGCAGTCTACACTCAAAGAAGGAAACGAGGCCATGTTTCCTGTTCTTTACTGAGCACCTAACTTCCTGCTGGTGTTTAAACGTAACTATGAATCATTAAACATTAACCCTTTAAGACCTACCATAGAACCAAGTCCGCCAGAGCTTATATTATATGTTTACATGCTGTGGAGCCATTTTCGGGAGCATTTCAAGTTGCTATACATCAATACAACCATTATAGCCCAAATTTTAATAATATGTCTGCATTAGGTGCATAGTGATTACATAAATTGCAAAAAAGTGCAATAAACTACAAAAAAATTGAAAATCGTTTTTGCTTTTTTAACATATATTTGTAGTTAGAGAAATTTAAGAGGCTTATCCCTCAAAACTGTAAATACAAAAAAGTTGCACAAAATAGTTTCCCACCACAGGAAATTTATTTTGAGTGTCTTCATAGTTTTATTTTTGAAATACACCAATTTTTATATACTGCAGGAAAAACGAAAATAAATATTATAGTGCAAATTTGCAAAAAAGCAGCATGTGCATCAAAATAAACTATTTCCAGCAGTGCAATATGAGTCCTCAGCATCCCAGAAACGACACAGAAAGTCATAAAGTCAAACATAACTTTTAAAAGCACCAGTATAGGCTCATGAGGCCCTGATGGTAAAAAACTACATTTCCGTGAAAATGACGTCACTTCCAGTTTTGGGCAGGTCATGGCGGACATGCGAAAGTTCGAGCTGATGGACGTAGGAAGTGTTACAAACAGCTGATCGGATCGGCAAAGCGTGTTTCTGGAATATTATGTTTTTGTTGCTGCAAGTGCTTTTTATGATGTTTTTGCAAAGCTATATGTGGAAGGAAACTGTGACCGAGGACAAGCTGATGGCATAAGATGCAAGTACAACTCCTCCGGTTTCATATGCTTACGCGGTTCCGGTTCTACCGGGATTTAAAAATAGTTACGCACAACAGAGCGTGCCCGCTCCGACCGGCTTTAAAGGGTTAAAGGACTTCTGAGGCTCAGGATACACGTCACACCTGCACAGGTATGGAGGGAGCGACCCGAGCGCTGCTGGCTTTGTATGCGAAGGCTGGGGAACGAAGGTAACACAAAGTCACAGTGAAACACAGTAAAAGGTCACTGAAAGCTGTCAACCAATGGGATGAGAGAGCACTTCAAAAAATATGGAGTACTTTTATTGAGAAATATCTGGTGTGATGTTAATTTGCACCAAGTAAGAGGTAACCTGCTGAGTCCCATTTATTCATTCTTAGCCTGAACTCTAACAGGAGCGGAGTCACCATCAAACAGTCGACATTAGCTGAGATGTTATATGACAAGTGACCATCTTTATTCTGAATATCACGCTCTGCAGTGTCAAACTCCACGTGCAGCCCAGTCTGATGTCAGGAGCAGTAAAACTCCTGGAAACCTCCGAATCTCTCCTCTCAGCGAGAACTGTAAAAAGGTGCATTTTGATTTCACATTTGAACGTTTAATGAGCCGTGCATTTACAAAATGATGTTGAAGACTTTCAGTTATTCTTTGTGGTGCTACAAAGGAAAAAACAGCTTTCAGTGCAGCTTTTGGAAGTAAAGGGTGAAATTAAAAGTATCTGATGCTGACTCAGTGACAACACTACATAAATCACAGAAACGGGTTAGCGATGTCTTTTTTCCCTTTCACGGCCCTCTGTGATGTCAGCAGGATTGGATACACTGAATCTGGTCAGGCACACAGCACTGCAAGCACAGACGCTCCATCATTGTTTTACAACGAGCAGCCAATCAAAAGAAAGTTGGATTAACTGGAGGGGGGCTCAAAGGAAGATGTTTATCTCAGCCTCGCCGAGCCTCGCTCGATCGTGGAAAGCTGTCCCACACTAACTGCAGCTGGACATGCGTCCCCTTTGATGCAAACTCTGACCCAAAGACAACGACAGACACCGGTGGACTGATAACACTACAGCTGATTAATCAGACGTCCTGACCGCGGCCACGCACTCGCCTATAACAAGCATTTTGTCATCGGTAGCTGAAAACTGTTTACGGAGTCAGCGCTGATTTGAGCTGACAGCTGACAAACATGTCAGGACTCACACAGAAGCAGCTGCACACAACATTTCTGACAATAATGAATGCATGAACAGTATAAGGATGCGCACAGCCTCCATGAACGTGTGAGTCTGGTTTGTCAGCTGATAGCTCTCGGTCTTCCTGTGACTTACAGCTGTCCTCTCTCTGTCCGTCTCCATGCCTTGTCCCTTGTCTTTGGTGAAAACTACAATCTCTTGACCCCAGTTCAAGTGCAGACATGACAGCTGGAGATGTCACCTCGCGCTTTTCAGATTTCCCCGTCTACCTCTGTCTCCGTCTTTGTCTGGTGACCGCTCGACACTGCGAGGAGCTCGACATGACAGGTTTAGATGTCATCTCACCGCTACGCGACCCTCCGCTGCCCCCGCGCGCTCTCTCGCTTCCTCTGTTCTCCGTGCGCTCTCGCCCTCGAACGCTTAGCTGCGACCTCTTAAGGCGCGGACATGACAGGTGTGGATGTCACTGCGTCCGTTTGGTGACCTCTTGACTCCCTGTGGTGTGTGACATGACAGGTGTGGATGTCACCTACAAGTGGACCTCACTGTTGCTGCCTCTAATCTCTCCTCCCTCTCGCCTCATGCACGGATCCCTCCTGTGGACAAGCAGCTGAACTTTTAACATTTTCATTCTTTTGGTTTCAGACGATTTGTTAAAGTCTGACTCCCCTTAAACGTACCGATGATCTTTTACAGACACTTACACCGTTCAAACACAATAACACTTTTAACCTTTACTTTCTTTTGACATTTCTGGTTAGTTTTACATCTAATCTCTAATATCATGTCAATAACTCAAATGTATTTTGCTCATGCACGGTAGAGCTAAGTTAGGAAAGCTAAAGCATTTATTTCTTCTGAATGGAGACTTTTTAAAAAGGGATGTTTTGCACATCAACACTTACCAGACCCTCACAAACACCTGCTGAGATAATAATGACGCAGGACTGTTTAAGAAAGGCCATCAAATCAAAGTTTTATGTTTATACTCCGAGAAACCACAGTAAAGGTACCCAAAAGAACTGGAAAACTACTGAATACGTGTGCACAGGAGGGATATGGCCTATACTGGATAAATGATGTTAAATATGGAGCTGCCAGGCAGGAGCAGACGTGCACAGAGTCATGGATGTAGTGAAGGAGACTATACAGAGGGTTGGTGTGACAGGAAGGAGGTAGGAAGATGGTAAGATGGAGGTAGATGGTAAAAATGGTAAATGGCCTGTATTTATATAGTGCTTTACCAGTCATTAAGGACCCCAAAGCGCTTTACACATCCAGTCATCCACCCATTCACACACACATTCACACACTGGTGATGGCAGCTACATTGCAGCCACAGCCACCCTGGGGCGCACTGACAGAGGCGAGGCTAGATGGTAGATGATGTGCTGTGGTGATCCCTAAAAGTAGCAGCCAGAAGCAGGAGTAGTAGCAGCAGTACTAGCAGCAGTACTAGCAGCAGTACTAGCAGCAGTACTAGCAGCAGTAGTAGTAGTATTATTTAGGGTTTTATGCGAATGTAACAACTCGATCGTTGTCTTTTATGTTCTAAACCATATAGTTAGTCCTGGACCAGGTGACCCTGAATCCTCCCTTAGTTATGCTATTTTGGTCGACGGCAAAATATCTATAATCCACTTTAATAGTAGAAGTTTATATGCAAATTTTCACAAAATAAGGGAATATTTAAGCAAATTTACACATCCATTCAGTGTGATTGCAGTATCTGAAACATGGATTAATAAACAGAAAGGAGAGGACTTTGTAATAGATGGATATGAATTAAATCTTACAAATAGAAAGAATAAGAATGGCGGTGGTGTGGCCTTGTTTGTGGATAAAAATTTAAAATACAAGATGGTAGAAAAAATGACGATGGCGGTAGATAATATATTAGAGTGTGTAACAATAGAAATTAGTATGGGAAAAGAGAAAAATGTCATTGTAAGCTGTATATATAGAACACCAGGTTCTAATATTGAAATTTTTAAGGAGTGGGTAGATAAAACATTCATTAGGACAAATCAAAAAGTCATGTTCATTTGTGGGGATTTTAACATAGATCTACTAAATCCAAACAAGCAGAGAGCGACAGAGGAATTTATTAATACAATGTATAGCTTGGGACTTTTTCCAGTGATCACTAAGCCCAGCAGGATTACAGCACAGTCGGCAACCCTAATAGACAATATATTTACTAATGAAATAGAAAATAGAACCATAAGTGGTCTCCTAATTAATGACATCAGTGATCATCTACCTGTTTTTATAGTGTATAACAGCAATTACAGGAAGGTTAAACAGCAAAACACAATAAAATACAAACGAGTGAGAACAGAAGAGTCAATAAACGCATTCAAAAGTGATTTACTCAAGCAAGAATGGGAGATGCTGTATAAGGAAAAAAATATTGATAAAGCTTATGAGATTTTTTTAGGAAAATTTAAACTGTTATATAATAGTCATTGCCCAGTAAAGAAATATAGTAAAAAACAAAAATATGCAGAGTGCCCATGGATTACAAAAGGATTGCAAAATGCATGTAAGAAGAAAAATACCTTATACAGAGAATTTATAATGAACAGAAGCACAGAAGCTGAAAATAAATACAAGAAATATAAAAATAAATTAACGAGTATTTTAAGGTCATGTAAAAAGGAATACTATGAAAAATTACTGATTATGAATAAAAATAATATTAAAGGGATCTGGAAAACATTAAATACCATCATCAAAAAGGGCTCGGGGCAGGCAGACTATCCTTCGTATTTCGCAAATAATGATAGAAATATTACTAATATGAGCGATGTGGTAAATGAGTTCAATAAATTCTTTGTAAGTGTTGGGCCAGACTTGGCTGAAACAATTCCTGATATAACAGATTCTGTAGAGAAAGAAACCAGACTCATTGACCGCAATCCTCATTCAATGTTCTTAACGGTGGTGGAAGAAAAGGAAATCATTGATATTGTTGGGAAATCACAAACAAAAAACTCTACAGACTCTGATGACATAGATATGGAAATAGTCAAGAAAGTGATAGAGGGCATTTCCAAACCCTTAACACATATCTGCAATTTGTCCTTACAAACTGGTACATTCCCAAAACAAATGAAAACAGCTAAAGTAACACCACTGTTTAAAAATGGTGACAGACACCAATTCACAAATTATAGGCCTGTCTCTCTACTTTCTCAATTTTCAAAAATACTGGAAAAAGTCTTTAGTAATAGACTTGACAAATTTATAGATAAACACAAAATAATAATGGATAGTCAGTATGGTTTCAGATCAAATAGATCAACATCATTGGCATTAATGGAACTGATCGAAAATATCACCAACAATATAGATAAAAGACAATGTATAGTTAGTGTATTCATTGACCTAAAAAAAGCTTTTGACACAATTAATCATGACATATTACTTGATAAACTGGAGTACTACGGCATTAGAGGAGTGGTGTTAGAATGGGTAAAGAGTTATTTGAGAGACAGGCAGCAATTTGTGAAAATTGGGGAATATCAATCAGAGTGTATGGACATTGTTTGTGGAGTTCCGCAGGGGTCAGTATTGGGACCAAAGCTGTTTATCCTCTATATCAATGATATATGCAGAACATCAGATATACTACAGTTTATTCTATTTGCAGATGATACAAATATTTTTTGTGCTGGAGAGAACTTACAGCAGCTTTTGGAAATTGTCACACAAGAAATGATTAAACTGAAAACATGGTTTGATAGAAATAAGCTATCATTAAATTTGGAAAAAACTACATTTATGTTATTCGGAAATTGTAAAAAAGATGCAGGAGCAAAATTATTAGTAAACAATGTTGAAATAGAGCAAGTTTCGGATACAAAATTTCTGGGTGTGATAATAGATAACAAAATCTGCTGGAAACCTCACATAAAGCATATACAAGCCAAACTGTCAAGAAGCATCTCCGTACTAAGTAAAGTTAAATATTTTTTGCCTTCCAAATCACTCCGGGTACTTTATTGTTCACTTATATTGCCATATTTGGAATACTGTGTGGAAATTTGGGGAAACACATATAAAACTGCACTTCAACCAATATGTAAAATTTAAAAAAAAGCAATCAGGATGATTAATAAAGCAGGATTTAGAGACCATACTAACATCATGTTTTTGAAATTAAAAATACTGAAGTTTATGGATCTTATAAAATATAAAACTGCAAAAATTATGTACAAGGCCAGATACAATATGTTACCAGGAAATATACAGAGGATGTTCTATGACAGAGAAGGAGACTATGAATTGAGGGGGAAATTGAATCTAAGGATTCTTAAAGCACGGTCAAAGGTTAAAACCTTTTGTGTCACTATTTATGGGGTAAAACTGTGGAATAGTTTTACTATAGATCTACAGCAATGCTCAGGAATTAGTAAGTTCATGAAAATACTTCGAAAACTGATTTTGGAAGAATATGATACCGATAAAGATGATCACCCATTGTATGTATAAAAATATCAAATTATATCCAAATTATATCAATCACGGTAGCCAAGTTTATATAGGTCCTCGTGTATCGTGTGGAGTATGTGATGATGGGAATTAGGTGAATTATGTGGGATCAATAAGATGTTGAGCAGGGGTAGGAATTAATAAGTATGTTCATACTTCTTCCTGCTCCTTTTCAGACCAAACATTGTTACATCATGTCAGACGATTTTGTTTTATTTCATTATATATTTTTTGTTTATCTGAACACATACGTGTGTGTGTGTATATCTACATATATATTCGTATCTGTAAATGAAAATATATGTAGTGTGTATATATTGTTTTTTGTTTTATATGTCTGAAACAAATAAAGATACAATACAAAAATACAATACAATAGGTGTAGCCTGCTGAAGGACTCCCATGATGCACTGGGTGTTTCTTCTTCACTCACTATGTGTTAACAGACCTCTCTGCATTGAATCATATCTGTTATTAACCTCTGTCTCTCTTCCACAGCATGTCTTTATCCTGTCTTCCTTCTCTCACCCCAACCAATCACAGCAGATGGCCCCGCCCCTCCCTGAGCCTGGTTCTGTTGGAGGTTTCTTCCTGTTATAAGGGAGTTTTTCCTTCCCACTGTCGCCAAAGTGCTGCTCATAGGGGGTCATATGATTGTTGGGTTTTTCTCTGTACCTATTATTGTAGGGTCTACCTTACAATAACAGGCGACTGTTGTTATATAAATAAATTTGTATAAATAGAATTGAACAAATAGAAACAGACTTGTTTCGTGCATGCATTTCTTTTCCTCTGAATGTATGAATGAATAGAATAGAATTCAACTTTATTGTCATTGCACATGCACAGGTACAGGGCAACGAAATGCAGTTTGCATCCATCCAGAAGTGCTTTAGTGATATAGATATATTACAATATATATTAGCAATAGTATAGATATGTGAGTATATTACAGAAATGGGTCTATTATGGTATGTTATAATGTACACGGTATGAAGTATGTTGTGAATATTCTATAAGTATGTACAGGCTGTAGTGAGTACAGGCTATGTACAGGATATGAACAGGATATAAATATGAAAAACTATACAGAATATGAAATAAATAACTTTACAGAATCTGGGATATACAGCTATACAGAAATGGGAACTATGCAAGTTGTAAACAGTTGTAGGATTAAAGATTATCGAATGTACAGAATGATTATTTACACAGAGCTATACAGTAGTGCAGTTAAGATAAGTGAGGGTGTAGATAGTTTCTACAGAGGCTATATAAAGTGCTAGTGGTTGTGAGTGGTGGTTCAGTCCATGTTATTATTGTGTGTTTGAGGGTACAGTTGTCCATTGTGGGTGTGTGTATGTTCAGTCCATGAGTTTAACGTGGGTCAGATGTCAGGAGGCAGAGTTCAGGAGTCTGACAGCTGTGGGGAAGAAGCTGTTCCGGTACCTGGTGGTCTTAGTCCGGAGGCTCCTGTGGCGCCTCCCAGAGGGCAGGAGGGTGAAGAGTCTATGTGATGGGTGACTGGGGTCTTTGATGATTTTCCCAGCCCTTTTCAGACACCGCTTCCTGTAGATGTCTTTTATGGCAGGAAGTGGTGCTCCGGCGATGCGCTGGGCAGTTTTCACGACCCTCTGCAACACCTTCACTGGTACTTTGTTATTTCGTTTCCTATCCAGCTACCTCGGTTTATCACTTTATCAGACATGCACAGTGCTAGATGCTTGGGAGCAGCTTAACCTCACAGCACGGTAGCTAACCTAGCCTTTAACCCAACTAACTGATGTCAACTCCCCTCCGCTCCTCCCATCAGTGACCTTTCAGCTCAACTTGTAGTGTAGACATGACAGGTGGAGATGTCACCTCCTCAATAACAGCTTGCTCAGTTTCTCCTGCTGATCTTCCTCCTCCAGTCCCTCCCACCTCTTGCCCTGCAGCTGTAAGGTCAGTGCACATGATCACCTGCCCTATGCTTTTCCTTAACTTCCATTAGTCTGGCACCTTGCAGTACTAAGGCACAGCTACAAACTGTTTGACACTGTAGCTGACCTTCTGAAGTCCTTGCATTTTCAGCGCCAGTTTGAGGTTTAATTGTAGGAAGTTAGCTCAAACGTCTACAATGTTACACCCTCGAGCTTCTCAGGATAATAAGAATGGCAATGATGATTTTCTTTTCTACACAGGAAGCAAAAGAAGAATATTTAAGGCTATGACACACTGAGGTTTCCAAACAGCAGCTGTCTGTGTCCATCCTGGGCTTCCTTCACCTGATCAGATCGACAAATCCCAGCCAGTTGGTTGGTTGGTGAATGTTTGGTTCATCCAATCTGAAAGAAGGGCTAAAATGACTTTCCACTTGTTGGTTTACCTTTCTTCTTTCACTGAAGAAATACTCATCTTTTTTCTTGGTTGTTTTCAGACACTACTACTACAGATAGACTTTAAAGTTCTGATGCTGGCCTATAAAGCTCTGAATGGTTTAGGACCAAAATACATCAATGACCTCCTGACCCAGTATGAACCATCCAGATCACTCAGGTCATCTGGATCCGGTCTTTTATCAGTTCCCAGAGTCAGAACCAGACACGGAGAAGCTGCATTCAGCTTTTATGCTCCTTATATCTGGAACAAACTCCCAGAAAGCCTCAGATCAGCTGAAACACTCAGTTTATTTAAATCCAGGTTGAAGACTCACCTGTTCTCAGCTGCATTTGAATAAAGCACCAAATCCACACTTTTAAGCTTAAATTTCAAAACTTACATTTAACTACTGATTTTATCTGTTTTGATTTTATATACTGTTGTTTGTTTGTTTGTTAATTAGTTAGTTAGTTTATTTGCTTGTTTTATTCAATTTTAAATCATGCTTTTTATTTGTTCTTGTTTCTAATGTCTCTGTAAAGCACTTTGAATCACCTTGTTGTTGAATTGTGCTATACAAATAAACTTGCCTTGCCTTACAGAGATAGTGGGCACAAAGGGGAGAGAGGGCTTTTGCTGTGGCTGCACCCAGACTGTGGAACAGTTTACCTCCTCACATCAGATTCTCCACAAGCCTAGGAACTTTTAAAACTGCTCTTAAAACTCACCTCTTCTCATTGGCTTTTAGCAAGGTTTAACTTATTGTTTTAATTTATTGTTTTATCAGTGAGGTGTTTTATGTACTTGCGTTTTATTGTATTTTATATTTGTAATTTATTGTACAGCACTTTGGTCAGCCTTGGTTGTTTTTAAATGTGCTTTATAAATAAACTTGACTTGACTTGACAAAGATATGATGGAGCAAAGAAGGAGCTCCCAGCTCTTTCTAGTCTAGTGTTGACACTAAAACTACATGTGCCAAGATTCTGCCAATCCATCACATTCATGCTGATTTAAACACCAGTTAGATTAGGGGATGGCGTGCTCCATCAAGTCCTCCATCAGCAGCAGCGTCCATGTTCTAAGGACCCTACTGACCATCAGGTCACCAGTTCTGATAGATGGTGGCATTCGTGCAGACTGGTTACAGAACTGCTGTTCTCGTTATTGACCAACCTTTATCACATCTAAGATGTGCCCACAGCTGCTAGCAGATATTTACAGGAAACTGACTCGCCCAGCAACAAGAGCACAGCTCAAACAGTGACTGCGATAGTGCAGAGATCTGTGTCTCTGCAGCCGGTATAAGCAGATGTGTGATTTACCTGGTGTGTAAGTGAGGAACTTGTAGGCCATGTGAGCCAGCGGTAGGATGGGGATCATGCAGTTATCGCCATTGGTTTCGATGAAGTCGTGGCGAGTGATGGCAGTCGGATCGATGTGGTGCTCCCTGAATGGTCGAAGAAATGCCTGCAAAGAAAAGAAATGAATAAAACTATTCTCAGTCTAAGCTCCGACGAGTTTCTGCTCGTACAACAACTGGCTTTAGAGGGAGGACTTTATTTAAACCCTCATTATCTTATTTTTATATGAAATGAAAAATACTGAAGTGGTGGCCTTTCCAAATCAAAGTAATCCACACAGATCCCAAACTAGACTCTGCTCGCTGTTCCTGCCTCAGCAGCTGCACATCCGCCCGATCCTGACTGAGAAGTGCGGATATCAGTGAATCTACAGGCCAATCCATCCACTTCAGTTGTATGTTGTTCTGTATGCACTTTGTAACTCGCAACAGCTAGCAGGAGAACTAGCGTAGCGTGGAGGAAGATGAAGGTGAGAAAAAGCAGCTCGGAGTTATCGACTGCCGTTTTTATATGTTTGCAAAGCTGTGCAGACGGCGGTGAGTGAGTCGGCGTCACCTAAACGCTTTGGCTTCTTTTGTTTGCTCGTTTTCATGTCAGAGAGACATTTAGTCCATTTGTTTATGGCCAATGACATTTTTATGCACACGACTGCAGCGGAGGTTAAATCAAGATTTGGTTCGACTGCACACTTTTAATCCAAAGGTTTGATTTTATTCATGAACCATTTTGAGAGGCTCAGACGTTGAGATAACAGCGTATTAATAACACAATCATGACATCAGGACACATGACATCCACCCCTCACAACTCATCAGGAAACTGACAGACCTGGGTATCAGTTCCCTTATCTGCAAATGGTTACTGGACTTCCTGACCAACCGCCCCCAACATGTCCGGCTGGATAACCGCTGCTCATCTACCATCACAATGAACACCGGTGTACCACAAGGCTGTGTGATGAGCCCTTTCCTCTACTCCCTCTTCACCCACGACTGCAGACCTGCTGATGGTTCCAACACCATCATTAAGTTTGCAGATGACACCACGGTGATTGGCCTCATCAGTGACAACGATGAGGCCGCCTACAGGGAGGAGGTGGATCGTCTGGCTGAGTGGTGCGACAGAAACAACCTGCTGCTTAACACCGAGAAGACCAAGGAGCTCATCGTGGACTACAGGAGGAATGCTGACCCACATCCACCCATCCACATTAAGGGGACGGCTGTGGAGCGTGTGAGCAGCTTCAAGTTCCTGGGAGTCCACATCTCCGAGGATCTCACCTGGACGACCAACTGCTCCAAGCTGGTCAAGAAGGCTCACCAGCGCCTCTTCTTCTTGAGGACTCTGAGGAAGAACCACCTGTCCTCAGACATCCTGGTGAACTTCTATCGCTGCACCATCGAGAGCATCCTGACCAACTGTATAACAGTCTGGTACGGGAACTGCTCTGCCTCGGACCGGAAGGCGTTGCAGAGGGTCGTGAAAACTGCCCAGCGCATCGCCGGAGCACCACTTCCTGCCATAAAAGACATCTACAGGAAGCGGTGTCTGAAAAGCGCTGGGAAAATCATCAAAGACCCCAGTCACCTATCACATGGACTCTTCACCCTCCTGCCCTCTGGGAGGCGCCACAGGAGCCTCCGGACTAAGACCACTAGGTACCGGAACAGCTTCTTCCCCACAGCTGTCAGACTCCTGAACTCTGCCTCCTGACATCTGACCCACGTTAACACATGGACTGAACATACACACACCCACAATGGACAACTGTACCCTCAAACACACAATAATAACATGGACTGAACCACCACTCACAACCACTAGCACTTTATACAGCCTCTGTAGAAACTATCTACACCCTCACTTATCTTAACTGCACTACTGTATAGCTCTGTGTAAATAATCATTCTGTACATTCAATAATCTTTAATCCTACAACTGTTTACAACTTGCATAGTTCCCATTTCTGTATAACTGTATATCTCAGATTCTGTAAAGTTATTTATTTCATATTCTGTATAGTTTTTCATATTTATATCCTGTCCATATCCTGTACATAGCTTGTACTCACTACAGCCTGTACATACTTATAGTTATAGCATATTCACAACATACTTCATACCGTGTACATTATAACATACCATAATAGACCCATTTCTGTAGTATACTCACATATCTATATTATTGCTAATATATATTGTAATATATCTATATCACTAAAGCACTTCTGGATGGATGCAAACTGCATTTCGTTGCCCTGTACCTGTGCATGTGCAATGACAATAAAGTTGAATTCTATTCTATTCTATTCTAAATGAATGGAACAGGGTGAACAGCCGATCTAGTCTGTGCTAAATAAAGGGGCTACAGTTACATGCACATACAGGCTGAAAGTCATCGTTGGGTTCCTCTAATGAATTTAAATTCACTTTAAACCACAACACAAAACCATGTTTATCCTCTTTACGCCAATGCAGATCAAATACACACACACACACACACACTCACACACTTAGTGGTGCTGAGCACCCTGTGCAACCCCAAAGCTCATATCCAGCATCCTAATAAACCACAGAACAGCAGTCAACTTGTGCAAACACACTCATACACATAAATGACCCATGGACACCCCACCAATTCAAAAATGTGTGCTTTAGAACACACACAGACACACACACAGACACACACACCCAGCAAACCCCAGCAGCACTGTGCAGAGGCAGACACCCGTCTGTGAGAGCATGGGGGTCTCAAATGAAAGACTGAATCTGAATCTCAGAAGCACAAAAAAGGACAGAAAGAAACACACCCACATGCACACAGAGGATAAAGGTAATTTATTTCTCTGTGTGGAAAAAGCAAAAAGAGGAAGGTTTGCATGTGTTTGTGCACAGTGCGCATTTATCCGAGTGCGTGTTTGTGTGCAGCCGTCGAAACATCAGCGTGAAAACTCATTATTGTCGGGTTAGCCGCTCGAAACAATCGCACACGCCTATCAGCAGACATCGTCGGTAGGTGCCACTGCAAACGCTGAAACTATCTGTTGATATCCTCACAATTACGGGCCCAGCTCCCTTCTCTACCGCTGCTTCCCCCTCCTCCATCGTCCCCCTCCTCTCACCGCAGCCCTCAGCTAGATGAAAGGCCGGCTAAGCCGCAGAGGTCGTGCCGAGAGGGGCGGCACGGGCGCTCCCAGTTAACGGCGGGCCACCGGTCGCTGCGTGTCCTCTAATCCCACACCGTTTAACGGCCTGCCTTGCACGACATCCGTTAATCACCAGCTCACATCGCCCATCGCCCCAGCAACCACCGCTGTCCCACTGCTTGGACGGACACGCCCTTCCACCCCCTTCTTTTTTTGTCCTTCCAACCTCGTCTGCTGTATTTTTTATTAGTTTCTCTCTTTTTTGGGCCCAACCTTACCATCCTTTAATATCGCACTCTTTTTTCCTCCTTCTGTCCTTTAAATAAGAACCGACTTACATCATTCAATTAACTCTCTTTCAATGCTCCAATCAGCCTCACTGGAGAGTTGCCTTGAAAGAGATTTGTTCGTTAACGACACAAGGACAGAAGTAGCGATGCTTTTAAAATATGACTGCACAAGTGAACTAGATGGGGAGAAAGGATCTTAAAACATATATCCCAAAACTGTAAGCACATCTGGCAAATTTCCGTGTGAATCGAGCATCATTGGGAACTAATGAGCGTGACTTTGTCCTCAAAGTGGTGTCATTAGAGGACTGCTAAATCCTTGTTGAGTCAATTAAAGCTCAACGACACGATGACGACAAAAAGCCTCCTAAAGGAAATGTGGAAACGCTACAGGGAAATTGTCGAGCACTTCTTAAACTAGTGTTGCAATTTTAGCACTGCTGAGTAGAGAAAAGGCTTTCTGTAGACTCACAGAAAGAACAAATTGGTGTTACACAATTTCTCCTGGAGAGCAACAACCTCGCAGTGTACTTTGTGCAATAATTCTCGCCCTATTTTGTCTGAACAACAACATATTCCAACTGTGATGTGGACAGAAGCATGCATCATAATGCGCTCTCTGAATGTGTTCGTACACAAGTTTGTACTCCAGATTTTCTTTTTCTTTTAAGCCAAATGCTGATATGATGCATGTACTCCAGAGTACAGCGGGTACTGGCGGGTTACGTTTCCATGAGGACAGCGGCTGACTGACTCCACTAGCTTCCTTACTTTGACGCATTCCTTAACTGACGACTGTTGTTACTTTGTAGCTAAACACACGAAGCCCCATGTTTCACTAATGACACACAGACTAATTCTAGCACCCAACAGCAGTGCTTGTTACTGTAACTGCCATAAAAGCCTTGATTTGAATAAAGTCTTTAATCAAACCACCTGTTTTAAAGAAAAACGTCTTCTTCAGCTGCTCCCACCCACAGACGTTTACTTTACTGGGTCTAAAAATCTAAAGCTACACAAGTCCAAATAAAAGCGTGTGTGTGCAGATGAATGATAACTGTTTAAATCAGGCAGCTACCACACTTTCAACATCAGCAGGAGAGCAGCAGTGACACAAAAACACGACCCACAGTCTGAAATATAAGGTGTGACATGAGACGTGTGGGATGAATTCGATGACCTTCAGTGGGAGCCGGTCTGAGACGAGACACGTTGAACAGCTTGGAGATCAGCGGTACATAAAGTACAGACAACACATGTTTACACAGGTCATCACAGGTAGAGGCGACAGGAAACTGGACATACATCAGCAAAAACAGAATAAAATAACAGAAGGCAAAAATAAAGGACAGCGCCAACTTCTAACGCTCTAATACGGCCGCCATTAGCCTCAGGTGTTCTGAATCACGCTCGTGTTTGATATTCAAACTAACGCTAACCGGGAGCACGGGCCGGCTTTATTCTCAGCCTCACAAATGCAGCAGAGGTGGACGCTTTATTTCCAGCAGACTATTGTCAGCCCTCTGTTCTCTGTAAAGGTCCATTCTTCTCTGCCAGTTAAAGTCTTTATTAGAGGTCTCCTACAGTGTCCAACACACCATGCAAATCTGTGACTGCTGCTGTGCCTTTGGTCCCAGTAACTACCCCAAACCTCAATAAATGCCACATTAGAAATAAACATCACACCAAATAATACCTTCTGCAAACACAACAAGTAACACAGGGATCCTAAAATTACTGTTCAGCATCATCTGATAGTACAGTGCACATATCAAATAAATATTATTAAGGTAGCATCTAAAAATAGAGACATACATTAGGTACAGCCCAAATTACACGAACCATTAGAAATCCTCACATCGAAGTCAAGACTGTCGGTGCTGCAGCTAATCAGATTACACTGAAGTACTGGCAGTAATCTCAAGCCGGAATCCAGCAGGCTGCTGAGCAGAGACATATTTGATTCACACACAACAACAATGCTAATTAATCAATTCATGTTTTTTTTCCTGGTGTGTTTGTGCAATAACTACAGTCATGTATACATCCTTTCATTTTACACGTTACATTTGAATGAGTACTGCATGTACTGCATGTAACTACATAACAACATCTGTACCTGTTCGTGGTTTTAAGGTTGGAGCCAAACATCTGTATTTATGTTTAAATACATAATCACCTTGTATGTATAAAGAATAAAAGCAGACACGGGATTATTTTAAATGAATTTAAAACAAACATCATTCATTCCTTCGCGTGCACTGCACTGATAGACGACAGCGCTCTACACAGCCAGCCTCCAAGCTGTTACACTCACGAGCTGGTAGCCAACCATGCAAAAATAAGGAGCTGCAACACAACAGTCTACAAATGCAGCACTGTAGTGATGAGGTGTGACAGCCTGCACGTGTCATCATGTTTAACACAAAGCTCAGAAAGACAACGAGGAAACAATGAATGACATGCATGCATCACGCTGGAGACGTGTTTATATAATGTTGTTTGAATCACATTAGAATCTCTAAGTCGTTATAATATCAGTCAAGTACAGCAAATACTGTCTTGTACTACAAAAATACTACAAATTGCATTACAGGTGTTAAGGTGATTCTGGTGTTTGCGGTCATATTTAACTATGATAATAAGTATTTGTAAATAAAACACATTTGCATATGTTTGCAGTTTTTCAGTCAAAGTAACAAATGGTGTGAACTGCAATCAAAGTGTGAACAATATCAAATTATTATTAATGATGTAGTGATAACATGTGGGACAGTGTGATTAATGCCTACGGTTCTTACAGGGATGCTTCACACATCAGCTTCCATTTTTCACACATTATTTATATATGAATAATTCATAAATACAAGGAACAGTAGATGAAACGCTCCCACACTTCCACTCACTAAATTCACACGCCATTAATCAAAGTTCACATGAACCAATCTGCATGCTGCACCGGATCATACTGATTTTAATTGGATGAAATGAGGATAACCTTTACTCTAATTGGCTGAGAGGAGTGTGTGGATTACTGTAACGCAGCCACATAAATATGTGCATACTGTATGTGCACTGTGCGCTGAAAGGTCGTCAATATTCAAGGTGAGACTGTTCACATGTGACCCCGTGTGTGCGCGTGTGTGAGTGCAGTGGACATTACTGCCTACAGGGAAATCGCTTTGTGTTACACTGACATTTAGCTTCAGATCACTACGGAAGTGCAAAGCTGTGGGGACGGGGGCGACTGCTACCACGGTGATGCAGTCCCAGGAAAGCGAAGACACCAACTTTTAACAAAACCTCCAACTGTAAAAACCAAAGAAACCCGTCCCATCTGGCTCGCTGGGATTATTCAGGAAAACTGTACCAAAGCAAGAACGATGCAAAAATAATGGATCTGAGGATGGACGTGTTTTTAAAAAAGGCTTTTTTAAAATACTATCATTTATAAAGGTGCTCTTCTGCACTCATTTCAAATACCAGGCGCTTTCTGACAAACAAATAAAATAAATGAAAATGACATCAGCTGCCTCGTCAGTGCCGCTCTCATCCCACAGACGCTCCAGTTCAGTCAGCAGGACATGAACCCATTCTCCACCTGCTGCAGGTATCAGCTGCAGTGGCCTTCCAGCTCAGAGTGCATTTAAAGTGCAGGAAAAGCACTGCAGTCACCCGCCTGCAGTCACCCGCTGCAGTCACCCGCCTGCAGTCACCCGCCTGCAGTCACCAAGACTGTACAAGAAGCACGATGAGACTGTGGACTCACAGCAGGGAGTCAGCCAGCGGGGGAACAGGCGAAGGACAGAGCTAGGTGGACTGTCCACTAATAAGAACTGTAACTGTGTGGTACTTCTCGATTAATGAAAAAATAAATATTAAAAATGCCAAAACTTGTTTCCAAAAGTGTGCACAGGTGGCGCTGATACAGGTATTTCTGACAGTAGGCCCAAATAACCTGACACTGGGCCATTTGACCTTTGTGTTCTGAAAGGTCACTAAAGATACAAAAATATATGTCACTACTAGTAATACTACTGCTGCTGCTACTACTAGAATATTTTGGTGTTTGGGACATACGACTTGTATTTCTTTTGAAGAGCAGACATTAATCTTCCTTCTCTGTTTAAAGTGCGGAGCTCAAAATAAGAGAGATTTAACAACCAAGCTTGGAAAAAGTAAACAGTCGGCTGTAAGATGAACAGTTTGACTTTGTCCTTCTATGTTGAGGGAAAAAAGAATGATGAAGGGAAAATGTTTGCATAACACTCAGAAGCAATCGAATGAACCATGTGATCTGCTAAACTTACCTTGACTGAAGAAACTTAAGAAGCCAAAGTTGGTGACAAAGCAGCTGCTGTATCAAAACCATTGCAGTGATTGCTTGGGTTGAACTACGAGGGGTTTAAAAGGGTCTCAGACGTTTGGGGAGTTGGTTGTAAATGTCTGCAGACAAACCAAATCAATGACCAGGAGCTTTCCAGTGCAACCAGTCTCTCTGACCAGCCTGTAGGCCTGCAGAAATGGAGCTTTACCAATTGATTTCACAGAGACAGCCAGCAACAACTAGTCAGTGATTACACACTTTCCAGGTGACCAGTGGTTACCAGCTGGTCAGCGACCCGCCTGTCTGACAGAGGCAAAGCAGAACCGACACTAGTGAGACTGCTGCACACCTGATTCAGAGTTCGGTTGGCAGGAAAATGAACTTGATTTGATGTGAAATTATTCAAAGGTGTTTGATACAGCCTGCCTGCCTGCCTGCCTGCCTGCGTGCGTGCGTGCGTGCGTGCGTGCGTGCGTGCGTGCGTGCGTGCGTGCGTACCTTCCCAATAACAGGGATGTCCACCGACCCCCAGGTATCTGCTCCCCAGTGCACAATCCCCGATGCAAAATCTGCCGTCACTATTCCGAGGACTGTTACATAAATGCAGGCGTGGACAGAGAATTACAAAAACTTGATTAGAGGTGTACATGAACTCATGAAAATGATTATTAGCATTTACATACAAAATCCCAGCCATCACAGTTTAGTGACTTCGTGTGAGTGTCAGCTTACCGATGCCGAGGACGATCTTGTAGATGTGAACGGTGGAGAAGTGCAGGAGGAGGAAAGAGAAGTTGATGATGAAAAGAAAGAGGCACAGGATCACACACACCCACTCCTGGAGCCGTTTACCTGAGGACGACACAGAAACACCTGACACTGCTGGGCCGACAGGCAAATACAGACAGACAGTGGGTGTCTGTATTAATGAAGGGGGGGTGTCCGCTGGGAGAACGCGTCGCTTTTTACCGAGGGTCAAAGGACCCGTCGCCCACAACGACCACGCCCGTGTGTCCAGGCTGTTAATATGTAATCAGATGAAGACAAGTGTACTCCAGGCTGCGGGGTCATGACCTCTCATATGTGAAACACTGACACGGACGCAGCACCGAGCAGCACACACACAAGGGCTGTTTCAGGTGGGAGGTAGACCTCATAGGTCAGCAGTATCAACTAAAGAGGAAGAACAGGGACTAACTAAAAGTACTCTATTGCAATTCAGCAATATTAGAAGGGAGAAAGCCTCCAGCCAACAGCACTGAAGATCAGAGATAATATATTATTGAAAAAGAGCGCGCAGCATAGAGCGCGCAGCATAGAGCGCGCGACGTGAGCGAGAAGCGTCTCCCACAAACTTGCGGTCTTCTGAATGGCGCCTTGCTTCCTTCTTCGCGGTCCTTGCTCGCGTGACCTGCCAGCTCAAGCAGGAAACGTGACATCGTTCAGTAAATAAAGCCACAAATATAAACCACCGCTGTAATGTTTTTAACTCACTTTCTTCTTCTTTTACAGCCACGCCCCCCACGCCGTTCTCCTAATCCTTCTGTCATTGCCAATCTAATGTGCCTTTAAAACTTTAATGTGTCCAGATCCTAATGTATCACACAGCATTAGGAGCCTATAAGATATTCATGACAGTTTTTTCTAATAAAGCACACAGGCCTGTAGACCTGAGTATGAATATGCTATCAGCCTCTCATATGGACTGAAGCGGTCACCCGAGATTTAGAATATGTGATTATGGATATTTCACGAATCGTCAAACGTGACCCTTCACCTTCTAAAAATAGACGCCATCAAAGTTGTAAAGAAGCAGATGGTAGAAACTTCTAAATGACTTTGACTTTGCTGGTTGTTGAAAATTGTTTTGAAAAACTTTCAGCTGTGAACGAGTCGTTTGGTGCGCTGATAACCACATACTCTGCTTGATTCAAACAATCATCTTTAACAGGAAGTCTGTACAGATTATATTTAATGTACTGCTGAAAAACAAAAGTCAAAGGAATACATTTTAACCAGAGTTCAGCATCAAATCAGTTAAACTTCGAGGATATTGGTGGGGAACCTCCAAAGAGGTTTTACAGTGACATCACTTTACCCCTCGTCATCTTCTCTGACTGCTCTTACAGGAGTCAGGGTCACTGCTGGTATCATGATACCTGGACCCTCCAAAGGCTGCAAATGTTGTCCAACTGCTCCAAGATGGCTCAGTCATACATGCCACTGGCAGAAGGTTTGCTGTATCTCCCGGCACAGTCTCGAGAGCATGGAGGAAATTCCAGGAGAAAGGCAGTTACTGTAGAAGATCCATCAGTAGAGTGGACATCTGCTCCTCTGTCCAAGGAGGAACAGCAGGAGGAACTGCCAGAGCCTGACAGAAGGACTTCTAGCAGGTGTGAATGTCTCTGACCAACCAATCAGAAAGAAGACTTCATGAGCCCAAAATCCTCTAGTGAGCCCTGTGTTCACTGTGCAGCGCCATGGAGCCTGGCTGCTGTAATACCAGAACAGGCAGGTCCGCCACCAGCACATGTGGCAAACATGGGTCTTGATAAGGCGTGGGGGATGCCCGTAACCTCGTTCAGCATGTGGTCAGTGACGGTGTAGGGGAGGCACTGAGCATACTCACTGAGGAACAACAGCATCCTGATTACTGTCAAGTATCAGGATGAAATCCCTAAACTACTGTCAAACATTACGTTGGTGCAGTGGCTGCTGGTTCCTCCGAGTGCACAACAACGCCGGCCTCATGTGGCGAGACAGTGCGATCAGTTCCTGATAACGCCGACTGGCCCCGGTGTTCGTCTGACCCAAATCCGGTAGATCCCCTCTGGGAATGATGCTTCGATGTCAGATCTATGGTCTCATCAGGAGCATGGCCCAACATCGGCACACACAGAAGCACACGGGGCCGTACGAACTACTGAGGACCATGTTGAGGTGCAACATTATGCTGCGTTACTTTACGTTGATTTGGGGGTTCCTTTGAATTCAGCCCTTTGTGCAGAAGGTTGATCGTTTTCCTGTAAGTGACGCTGCATGCTCCAGTTTCTAACACCGTCCATATCAGCACAGAGATCAGCAGGACCCTCTGACATCTGATGTGTTTTCAAAGTGTTCCTTTAATTGTTTCTTAGTAAGATAAGATAAGATAGAACTTTATTAATCCCTCGGGTGGGTTCCTCTGGGAAATTTGATTTCCAAAAAAAGCACAGCAACGACCGAAGTTACAGTTACAGAATTGTTATATATACACACACACACACACACACACACATATATATAAATACAGAGACAAATATAAATAAAATATACAAAGGGGATAAATAGAATAAATAGGAATAAAAAATAAAAATACAAGTGAATTGCACATTTCAAGTATTGAGTCTATTGCACTGTTGACTATTTACAAAAAGTATTGCACAAAAGGTATTGCACAGTGAGGTGAAGAGGCACTACAGCTTAGTTGTTCCCCCCTCCTTTGTCCTCCTGTCTCCCCTCCCTCTCCCCTCCAGAGAGGAGTTAAACAGTCTGATGGCGTGTGGGACAAAGGAGTTTTTAAGTCTGTTAGTTCTTGTCTTTGGGAGAAGCAACCTGTCACTGAACAGACTCTTCTGATTGTTTATGGCCGTGTGCAGAGGATGCCCAGCATTGTCCATAATGTCCATCAGTTTCTTTAATGTCCTTTTCTCTGCCACTGTCACCAGAGTGTCCAGCTTCATGCCGACCACAGAGCTAGCCTTCCTGATCAGTTTCTCCAGCCTGGATGAGTCCTTCTTTGCTGTGCTGCTCCCCCAGCACACCACAGCATAGAAAAGTACTCCAGCAACCACCGACTGGTAAAACATCCTCAGGAGCTTCCTGCAGATGTTAAAAGACCTCAGCCTCCTGAGGAAGTACAGTCGGCTTTGGGCTTTTTTATACAGGTGCTCTGTGTTGCATGACCAGTCCAGTTTATTGTCCACCCACAGCCCGAGGTACTTGTACTTGTTGACCACCTCCACCTCCTCCCCCTCTATCTGAACCGGCAGTGGACCTGCTCTAGACCTCCCGAAGTCCACAACCAGTTCCTTAGTCTTTGAGGTGTTGAGTTGCAGGTGGTTTGTGTGACTCCATGCGACAAAGTTCCTCACCAGACTTCTGTACTCCTCTTCCTGATCATCCCAGATACACCCCATGATGGCTGTGTCATCTGCAAACTTCTGAATGTGGCATAATTCAGAGTTGTAGCAGAAGTCAGAGGTGTACAGGGTGAAGAGAAGAGGGGACAGCACAGTTCCCTGTGGTGCTCCTGTGCTGCTGACCACAGTGTCAGACGTGATGTCCTTCAGCCTGACGTACTGTGGTCTGTCGGTGAGGTAGTCGGAGATCCAAGCCACCAGGCAGGGGTCCACCTCCATCCTGTTCAGTTTTTCCTGAAGCATACAGGGCCGGATGGTATTAAAGGCACTGGAAAAGTCAAGAAACAGGATCCTGACCGTGCCTTTTCCCCCATCCAGGTGTGAGTGGGCTCTGTGTAGGAGGTACAGGATGGCATCCTCCACTCCGACACCCGCCTTGTATGCAAACTGTAGTGGGTCCTGGGCATGTTGTACCTGTGGTCGGAGGAGGTTGAGGAAGAGCCGCTCTAGAGTCTTCATAAGATGTGACGTCAGTGCCACCGGTTGGAAGTCATTCAGCTCATTGGGCCGGTTCTTTTTGGGGACCGGGACGATGCAGGATGTCTTCCATAGGGCGGGCACTCTCCCCAGTCGCAGACTGAGGTTGAAGACTCGTTGTAGCGGCTCCCCAAGTTCAGCAGCACACGCCTTTAGCATCCTAGGACACACCTTGTCTGGGCCTGCTGCCTTTCTGGGGCGAAGCTTCCTCAGTTGCCTCCTGACCTGATCCACTGTGACACTGGGAGATGTTTGGGAGGAGGGGAGGGGGGGAGATGTCTTGCTGCTGAGAGAGGGATTGGAGGAGGGGGGTGTCATGGTGTCAGGAAGGGGGGGAAGCGAGGGAGGTAGGAGAGTGGGGAGAGGACTCTGTAGTGAAGGTGAGGGTGGGGGGGTTGTGGGCTGGTCAAACCTGTTGAAGAAGTTGTTGAGTTCGTTTGCCTTCTCCACAGTCCCCCCCCACTGTGCTTTTCTTGGTGTTGTGGCCTGTGATGGTTTTCACACCATTCCAGACCTCCCTCATGTTGTTCCTCTCCAACTTCTGCTCCACCTTCCTCCTGTAGGTGTCCTTTGCTTCCCTCAGGCAGCGTTTCACCTCCCGCTGTGCTGCCTTCATCTCCTCCTTCACTTTGCTCCTGAAAGCCTTCTTCTTCATGTTGAGGACAGCTTTGACTTCCTGTGTTACCCACGGTTTGTTATTAGGATAACACCGTACCGTCTTAGCAGGGGCGACCGTGTCCACACAAAAGTTGAGGTAGTCTGTAAGACAGTGTGTCGCCCCCTCTATGTCCTCACCATGTGGGCTCAGGAGCACATCCCAGTCTGTGGTGTCATAGCAGTCTCTCAGAGCATCCTCCTTTTCTGGGGTCCATCTCCGGATGGAGCGCGTTGTGACAGGCTGCCTTTGGACGAGGGGTGTGTATTGTGGCTGTAGGTAAACCAGGTTGTGGTCTGACTTCCCTAGTGGGGGGAGGGGGGTGGCTCTGTATGCATCTCTCACATTAGCATACAGTAGGTCAATTGTCCTGTTGCTCCTTGTGGGACAATTCACAAACTGGTGAAAAGCAGCCAGAGTAGAGTCCAGTGTGGCATGGTTAAAGTCTCCAGATATAATAATGAAAGCCTCGGGGTTTTGTGTCTGAAGTCTTGCTGTGACTGTGTGTATTTTCTTTAGTAGTGGATAATATAAACATATAATTAAATCTTGATGGCTCATGCCAAGTATCGGCTGGTGTCACCGCTCCAACGCTGCTTCCCCAGCACATCACAGCAGAGTACATCGTAGTTTCCACAACTCAGTGACAGAAAACCTGTCAACATTTTGCAGAACTCACTGAAGGATCTCAGCTTCCTCAAAAATCAGAGCTTGTTCGTTCCTTTTCGGTCTCTCAGTTCTCGATGGGCACATCCAAGCATTGGGCCCAGACACGACATCACCTTCCTGTCTGAGGACAGACATAGGTCGTGTCGCCATCCTCTTCTTTCTGGAGTTGATCGCCATCTTTCTGGTCTTATTCACACACACCATATCATACCATTCACGTATGATATGGCGGTATTTATTTTCTTATTGTGTTAGGCAATGATAAGAAAATAAAATATCTCCTCCATACCTGCTTCATACCCTGGAGGACGGGGCTGTGGCTCCCCACACTCCCTAGCAGATCGTTACATGGAGAAACCTTTGGAATACAAGCATGCTGATCCACACAGGTATGCACACAGGTGTACACACAGGTATGCACACAGGTGTACACACAGGTATGCACACAGGTGTTCACAGACGCGGACTACAGCTTTCTTGGCTGCTGCCTCAAAGCACATTGTGTGCTGTCTATCTTATGTGCTGCACAATATCGTTTATTATTTAGTATCTATTGATATCTACTGCTAGCTAGTTTATTGTGATGGTGCTTTTTTTTTTATTATGTTGCTCTTTGTTGTTTGCTTTCTCTTCTGTTTTTTTTCTCCATACAGGTGACCCAGGTGTTTTTCTTTCTTTCTTCTCCCCCTTCTCACTGTCTCTTCTCCCCTTTGGTTTTCTTTCTCTCCCTCTCTTTCTTTCATTCTTTCTCCCTGTCCTATCCCCCAGTCATGTCTGTCCCGTTTGTAGCAACTGAAAATAAAATAAATTCATAATTATAATAAAGGTCAATCCAATGGGCCAATATGGCAAGGCCATGATGATCCACTTGGTAAAATAAATCCGCTTGGCATCTTTCTTGGCCTTAAGACAACAATTCTGATGGCTAAAGATCCAAAAGAAAAAAAAAATTGCGATAGAATATGGGTAAAACACGCATGTGCAGTGCCTTTGTTTTCATACGCACATGGCCGAAAAAGCATGGCGGAAATGGAGAATGGGATGGGGGAAACCGGATCGTTGAGTGAAACGGATGAACCAGAATTGGTTTGTAAAAATGGTGCCACTTCAGTGGTGTGACACTGGTTTAGCTTTCGTCCGTCAGATACACACCAAAGCAAATTTTTTTGTCGAACATGCAAGCGGCCGTCATTATTGTCGTATTTGTCGGACTAAGATGCTCATAAATCTGGGAGTAATCTGGGTCCTAAACTCCGTCCGCTTCATGTCTCAAAGTCAACGAACACTGCAGCATCACTGAGAGTTAAAAACTGTCTAAATTCTTTCATCTTTAATAAAATCATCAGCGTTGCTGCTTTACCAGGTGTAACAGTTAAGTTTAACATCCAGGCGTCCATGAAAACAGGATTTATTACATTTAACAGAGTTAGAAGTTAGCAGGAAGTTAGCTCACTAGTGTCACTAGTTACCTAAACATGATATAGCATGTTCTGACTAAGAGATTTCTGAAAAAATTCAAACGTACAGCTCTGCTGTCACTTCCAGCATAAATGAAGACAGAAAACTAAACAGCAGTGACGTTTGTAGGGTTACTGAAGTTGGGCTAGCTGGTATATAATGATGTGCTACGTGATCGCTAGCTACACAGCTATGTTAGCATAAACACAGTGAAGCTGGAGGATGAACGCCAACTTTTTTCCACTGGATAAAAGTTAACGTGAAGGTTCCTCATGGTTAGAGACAAATGTAATCGATGGCAGGATGCTGTAAACGGACCAAACTTCAGTCAGGAGAACAACTGAGATAATCCATCCACAGTACGAGGTTAGTCATTAATACACTGCAACAACATGGGAATAGAGCAGCTGTGATAGAATACAGCATTCATGAATCAATATTCAATAATATTGAAGTGGAGGAAGTAGAGCTGGGCGATAGAACGATAACGATATGTATCGCGATATAACTTTTACTCGATAGAGAAATTAAGCTATCGCGATAGACCTCGCCGCTCGTCCTCAAAAAAAAAAAAAAAAAAAAAAAAGGTCAGCCAATCCAAATTAAGTAGCGCAGAGCCGAACCAATCACAGCCGCAGCGTCACGTCGCGTGACTTGTAACTTACAGCACAAGTGCCAAGCCGCACGTGTGTTTGTTTGGGAAGCAGCCAGCGGGTAATGGAGGAAATGAGTGTGCCGACTAGAAAAATCAACCGAGCGTGACCGAAGAGAAAACAGATGATGGTTCCAATGCCGGAGAGATTGTCGAACGGAAGAGCCATAGAAGTTCCGTAGTGTGAAGGTATTTCGGCTATTTCAAGTCTGACAAAAAACAGAGTAGCGTGCACTGTAAATTGTGCCGAAAGCAAGTCTGGAAATACAATAAACTGGTGCATGCGTCACACTGTGCGCCACGTTATTGTTTCGGTGAAATGAATTTCTACAATACTGTTAATTCTACTCTCTGCAGTGTTTAAATGCTTACATATACACACAGTTACTGTCCCTCCACACATACGACTCGGTTCTGCTTCTATGCCCCAGCTTTGTTTACTTTTTCCCACCGAGGCTTCTAGACTTCTGATTGGCCAACATTTCTGCACGGTTAGGAATCTAGCGCCACCTGCTGCTTTGGCATGTTCATAGCAGCGTTTTCCTTCATTTCTGCCTTTATGTGTGGACGGGATTATTTTTTAAAACGAAAACTGAAAATCTCCGTTTTCAAAAATACCCGTGTACGTGTGGACGTAGCCTCAGTCTCTGACTGGAAGCGCTAATTCGTCATTCGGCTTTTGTCAGACTAAAGTAACTGTTAAAACTGTTTGAAAAGCTAAGCTATACAACAAGGAGAGATTGAGAATTTCCTTTTAGTTCTCAGTTTATTTGATATTGACAAAAGTTAGTCAGTTTTGTCTGTTCTTCTGTAAAACAAACTAAGATTTATTTTTAGAATTAATATTTTGTTTCTAAGTGGAACTGACAATTTAGTCTGTTTCGTTTGTTCTATTTTGAAACTTAAACGCTTTAGCGGCTGCCTTTTGTGTAGTTTGCAATATTTGCCTTTATTTATCTGAAAAAGTCTCATGTTCCTTAAGTACATCTACCCTGTTGAACTTATTATGGGAAATAAATATTTAAATAAAAACAAGCTGCTGATTATTTCACATTTTACTTGTGAGCAACGGCACATTTAAATCTTACAAATATAGTTATTTGGCTCATATCGTGATAGATATCGTTATCGCCTGAAATGAAAAAAACATATCGTGATATGAAAAAATCTCATATCGCCCAGCTCTAGGAGGAAGCAAGAAGAATGAGTTGAATAAAGTTTGATTTATCTGACTGCTCTGTTTCGCTTAATGTGCCTTATAGTCCCGAGCAGCTTATGGTCCGAAAAATACGTATTTGACTTTTTTATTTGGCACACTGCAGTTTAATGTTGCAAAGCTCCTCTTTTTACCTCCAGTGGATATTATACATGGTTATGCTCAGGATATGTCAGCACATTTCTACTGCAAATGCCTTTTGGTTAAACTTTCAGCAAGGAATTTGCATTTGCACTGTTAAATGTTTATATAGCTTTAATGCACATAAAAAAACAGCTGCTTGTTTAAGTGAAAATAAATGGATGTTTTTTTGCGCTAGTAAAGTGGTGGAGTTGCATTTTGTATTTTGTCTCGCATCACTTATATCGTCAGTTATATCGTTATTGCAAATTTTCAAATACATATCGGGAAAAATATTTTGGGCCATATCGCCCAGCTCTACTTCACACAGATGATTCCTCGCAGACAGCACTCACACATCCAATCACTACAGAGCATTTCTAAAGGTGGCCTGACCCTGGGTGGTGCTAAAAATGTAAGGTGTACCAGGTGAACCTGTTCTGCTCATCACAAGAACAGATGCAGATACATGAATTTCATTCACAGGATAACAGGACAATAGCTAAAGGCCTGATTTCTTCACATTTATGTTATGCAACATGATTTTTTGGCAAGATATCCGAGACCTGCAGCTCTCAGCAGGTCATCAAAGCAAAACAAAGATCTACCAGCAGATGCAGTCTGAGACGGAGGAGTGGAGTCGCTTTATCTGCAGGAGGTTTAATACCCAGTATTAAACATAATATGAACTTTCACAGAACCATTGAAACCACTGAAATATAAGAAGAGAATAAGTGACGAAGAGAGTAGAAAATGTTTCGCGCAGAGATCCTGGTGAAGTTTTTAAGCTCCAACTTTGCAGCACAAAAACTAATCTCCAAATGTTCGTCTGTGTCGGTGGAAATGCTGCAAATTCTTCTTGAGAAAAGCATCACGTGTGAGCACCAGGCCCGTGGACACATCGATGGTACAAAGACTACGATACTGCGAACATGTGACGCAGGTCCAGTGTGTTTACATCATAGACACACAGTCCATACGAAGGTTAAGTGGACCACATTTAGCTCTGTTGTCTCCAAGCTTCGTCTGACACCATTTTCTAAACTCTATCCCAAAGGCGCGCGCGCACACACACACACACACACACACACACACACACACACACACACACACACACACACCTCAAGGGATCACTACACCAAAATTCACTCTCTCCATCTCTCTGACTGTCTGCATGCACACAGGCAAAGACACACACTAACAGACGTACCATGACGCTCAAACTGATGGATTTCCTAACACATTTTCACATCTCTTTCTATCACACACACAATCATCTGACACATACACACATTCAGACACTCCATCTCCTTCACACACACACACCCACAGTGCAGGGCCGTGGAGCAGTGGGGCGGCTGTCAGGTGATGTGCGTCAGTCCTTGGATCCTCCAGCTCCCTGGTGAGGGGAAGGAAACTAGGACAGGCCTCCACAGAGCGCGTGCACACACACACACACACACACACACAAGCCCTCGTCCCTCAGGCCATGGCATTGCTGGATATCGCACACAGCTACAGACACACAAACAGGCTTTACGAGCATGTATGGACATATGTTAGCGTGTTTGAACACTCACACACCCTCAGCAAACACAAACCTCTCTCTCAATAAGAACACACATACTCGACCTGCCTTTACTGGGCACAACAACACCCAAATTAAAGGCACGTAAACACACACACACACACACACACACACACACACACACACACACACACACACACACACACACACACACACACACACACACACACAGGGCCAGAGCGGTGCACTCATTAATATCATTCTGACAACAACTGGCTCCCTGGCAACCTCTCTGCCATCGCTCACCCAGCAGCACCCCCTGCCTGCAAGCGTGCATGTGGGTGTGCACGGGGATTTAACCTGGGCGGAGCTGGGGGAGGGGAACGAGGGGTGCTAATAGGCTGAAATTAATCAACGCCGGCTGATTCGCTGTCTGGGGAATGAGTGGCGGGCAGCAGGCAGGAAGGCAACACATTGTGAATACTAATGTCCTAACACATAGGAAAGATGCCTTTACCTGAGCTTCTTTGTCAGATACATACACAGTGAGTATGTAAAGGATGTGGAGCGTGAGTCATTTATACCCGTTTATACAGTAACAGCTGCAGTACGAGGCAGCAATACAAAGACTCCTACAATCTGTAAGAAAGAAGAAGAAGAATAGCAGGTCAAGTGTTCGGCACGCTAAGCCGGCTAAACCTCAAAGCACATCTGTTCCTCCCTCTCCCACAACAAACTGGAGCAAGAACAGATCCAGGTGTTCCACGTGTTCACCTTTTTCTCTTTCCTACGTGTGAAAACTTCCAATACGATGTTTGGATGTGAGGTCGCCGTGTTTCCTTGTGATCAGGCCGATGACAAACAGGAGCCCAGATACTTTGTGTGCACAGGCATAAAAGAGAGCCAATCAGGGCCTCGTTTGACATCGAGCCACTAATTTGCTTTTATGCATTAGTCCAATGGTGACACAGGGTGTACGGTGGTTCCTAAGAAGAGTCTCGCTGTCTTAGAAAGCTGCTGGCCATCGCAGCGGGTAATTAGGCCACAGAAGACTGACAATTTTGCTGGCTTTTGGCTCGATGGGAGTTATCAGATCATATCCATTATCAGAAAACCAAATGAGACCCTATCCCCTCATGACCTGCACGGGCAAATGATGGAGGACAGGGAGGCGAGAGGGAGATAAATGTAGGACAGTTCCTGATGTTGGTGTGGGAGTACACTTTATCGAAGGATTAGGAATTCTGGTTTTTAACTGTGTTACACTTAAAATATAGAAAACGTGCACATTGGTGCAGAAATGACAAATGTGTAACCATCTACAGGCCTGAATGATAAACCCGAGGCTGTGAAAGAAGATGTGTGACCCTGCACTGAAGAGCAGGGACGCTGCTTCTACCGTTTATTAAAAAAAGCCTTTCATCTCTCGTCACTGTTGTTCAATAGAAAGGTACAACGGGAAGCAGACAGGCAGGACTGCTTTAAGTCAGCCATTGTTTTTTAAGTGTGTGTAAAAGGGAGCTTAATTACATCCCTGTACAAGTGCACAGAAACCAGCGGGGCAGTGTACGGAGAGGGCTACAGGTGTTCATTAACCCTTTAAGACCTACCATAGAACCAAGGCCGCCAGAGCGTATATTATATGTTTACATGCTGTAGAGCCTTTTTTGGTTCAAGGTTCAAGGTTCTTTATTTGTCACATGCATAGTTATACAAGGAAGAATATATATATATATATATATATATATTAGTGCTGTCAATAGATTAAAAAAAATTAACTAACTAATCTCACAATTTTCGGTTATTAATTGCGATTAATCTCAATTACTTTATTAATAGCCTGGCTCCAATTACATTTTTTTATTCTTTATATTTTAAGTAATTATCGTTGTTCACCGAAGTCCAGTGGTCTCCGGTGAGAGCGACATTCCTTACTTGCACAAGCTTGCTGGACTGCTGAGCCCTCTGGTCCCCATACAAAGTGTGCAGTCTCGACACAATGGTTCCTCTCGAGGGCAGATTGTAACACTCATCTCCTGATGCAGCACGAATGACTTCTCTCAGTCCATCATCTTCTACTATGCTAACTGGTCGGCAGTTTTTAGCTATCCAAACAACCAAGGAATTGGTTACCTTTTCTCTCACATTTTTTGTTATTCGTCCACAAGCACCATACTCCTGAAGCGTAGACTGGCGAGGTCCCGTAGAGGTGGATTCAGTTGGGTGTTTTGCTCTCAGGTGATACGCCAGTGATGAACTGCTTCTGTGGTACTTGAATTCAGCGTTGCAAATTGTGCATCTTACTCTCGTTTTGTCCAACAAGCCATCAGGCAACTTCTTAAAGAGAAACTTTCCACCCAAAAGTCCGCCCTCGTCCATGCTTGCGTGTGTTAGCTAGTGTTAGCTAGATAGTAGCATGGTGTCACTTCTTCTTCTAATCATTTCTGTCAGGCCAAACGCAAGCATAGCACACTGTTGCCCCCTCCTCCAGAGGTGCTCATGAATTTAAAGGTCTTAGATTACAGGAAATTAATAAAAAAACAAAATCAGCGTTAAATTTTTTTAATGCATTAAACATTTCGCGTTGATCTTAACAATTAACGCGATAATTTTGACAGCACTAATATATATATATATATATATATGTATATATATATATATATATATATATATATATATATATATATATATATATAATATATACACACACATACATATAGTATATACACTGGGTGAATGTGCAGTAGTAGCAGCAAGCAGGTGAATTCTGTACATTAATATGAATAGACATCTGACATCTGACTATTTTACCGGGAGCATTTCAAGTTGCTATACATCAATACAACCATTACAGCCCAGATTTTAATAATATGTATGCATTAAGTCCATAGTGATTACATAAACTACAAAAAAATTGAAAATCGTTTTTGTTTTACATATATTTCTATCCATCCATCCATCTTCATCCGCTTTGTCCGGGGCCGGGTCGCGGGGGCAGCAGCCTAAGCAAAGAGGCCCAGACCTCCCTCTCCCCAACCACCTCCTCCAGCTTATCCGGGGGAATACCAAGGCGTTCCCAGGCCAGCCGAGAGATATAATCTCTCCAGCGTGTCCTGGGTCTGCCCCGGGGCCTCCTCCCGGTGGGACATGCCTGGAACACCTCACCCAGGAGGCGCCCAGGGGGCATCCTTGTCAGATGCCCGAACCACCTCAGCTGGCTCCTTTCGATGTGGAGCAGCAGCTGCTCTACTCTGAGCCCCTCCCGGATGACCGAACCACCTCAGCTGGCTCCTTTCGATGTGGAGCAGCAGCTGCTCTACTCTGAGCCCCTCCGATGACCGAACTTCTCACCCTATCTCTAAGGGAGAGGCCAGCCACCCTTCGGAGGAAGCTCATTTCTGCCGCTTGTATCCGCGATCTCGTTCTTTCGGTCACTACCCACAGCTCGTGGCCATAGGTGAGGGTAGGGACGTAGATCGACCGGTAAATTGAGAGCTTCGCTTTTACACTCAGCTCCCTCTTCACCACGACGGACCGGTGCATTACTGCAGCTGCAGCCCCAATCCGTCTGTCGATCTCCGGCTCCCTTCTCCCATCACTCGCGAACAAGACCCCGAGATACTTGAACTCCTCCACTTGGGGCAGGAACTCATCCCCGACCCGGAGTGGGCACTCCACCCTTTTCCGGCTGAGAACCATGGCCTCAGATTTGGAGGTGCTGATCCTCATTCCCGCTGCTTCACACTCGACTGCGAACCGTTCCAGTGCGAGCTGGAGGCCCTCACCCGATGAAGCCAACAGAACCACATCATCTGCAAAAATCAGAGATGAGATTCTGAGGCCACCAAAGCGAAAGCCCTCCGCCACTTGGCTGCGCCTAGAAATCCTGTCCATAAAAATTATGAACAGAACTGGAGACAAAGGGCAGCCCTGGCGAAGCCCATCACCCACCGGGAACGAGTCCGACTTATTGCCAGCAATGCGAACCAAGCTCTTGCAACGGTTGTATAGGGATCGTATGGCCCGTAGCAATGGGCCAGACACCCCATATTCCCGCAACACCTTCCACAGGACACCCCGAGGGACACGGTCGAATGCCTTCTCCACGTCCACAAAACACATGTAGACTGGTTGGGCAAACTCCCATGCACCCTCAAGTATCTTGGAGAGGATAAAGAGCTGGTCCAGTGTTCCGCGACCAGGACGAAAACCGCATTGTTCCTCCTGTATCCGAGGTTCGACTAACGGACGAACTCTCCTTTCCAGCACCCTGGCATAGACTTTCCCAGGGAGGCTGAGGAGTGTGATCCCCCTGTAGTTGGAACACACCCTCCGGTCCCCTTTCTTAAAGATGGGGACCACCACCCCGGTCTGCCAGTCCACAGGTACTGCCCCTGATCTCCACGCAATTGCAGAGGCGTGTCAACCAGGACAGCCCTACAACGTCCAGAGCCTTCAGGAACTCGGGGCTGACCTCATCAACACCAGGGGCTCTGCCACCAAGGAGTTGTTTAACTGCCTCAGTGACCTCGCCCCCGGAAATTGGCGGGTCATTCCCCTCATCCCCAGACTCTGCTTCCTCCTCGGAAGACGTGTCAGTGGGATTAAGGAGGTCCTCGAAGTATTCCTTCCACCGCCTGACAATTTTCTCAGTCGACGTCAGCAGCGCTCCGCCAGCACTATACACAGTACAGGTAGAGCACCGCTTTCCCCTCCTGAGACGTCTGACGGTTTGCCAGAATCTCTTCGAGGCAGTCCGAAAGTCTTTTTCCATGGCCTCTCCGAACTCCTCCCACACCCGAGTTTTTGCTTCAGCCACTGCCCGAGCCGCATTCCGCTTGGCCTGTCGATACCTGTCGGCTGCCTCTGGAGTCCCACAGGCTAACCAAGCCCGATAGGACTCCTTCTTCAGCCTGGTGGCTCCCTTCACCTCTGGTGAACAACTAAGCTGTAGTGCCTCTTCACCTCACTGTGCAATACCTTTTGTGCAATACTTTTGTAAATAGTCAACAGTGCAATAGACCTCAATACTTGAAATGTGCAATTCACTTGTATTTTTATTTTTTATTTTTTATTCCCATTTATTCTATTTATCCCCTTCGTATATTTTATTTATATTGTCTCTGTATTTATATATATATGTGTGTGTGTGTGTGTGTGTGTGTGTGTGTGTGTGTGTGTGTGTGTGTGTGTGTGTGTATATATATATAATATTCTGTAACTCTGTAACTTCTGTCGGTGCTGTGCTTTTTTGGAAATCGAATTTCCCAGAGGAACCCACCCGAGGGATTAATAAAGTTCTATCTTATCTTATCTTATCTTATCTGGTGTCCACCATTTGGTTCGGGGATTACCACCACGGCAGGCACCAACCACCTTGCGGCCGCAGCTCAATGCAGCAGCTTCGGCAATGGAGACGCTGAACATGGTCCATTCGGACTCAATGTCCCCAGTCTCCCTCGGAATGCTGTTGAAGCTCTGCCGGAGGTGTGCGTTGAAGATCTCGCGGACTGGGGCCTCTGCTAGACGTTCCCAGCACACCCTCACTACGTGTTTAGGTGTACCAGGTCTGTCCAGCGTCCTCCCCCGCCACCTGATCCAACTCACCACCAGGTGGTGATCAGTTGACAGCTCAGCCCCTCTCTTTACCCGAGTGTCCAGAACATATGGTCGCAGGTCTGGTGATACGATTACAAAATCGATCATCGACCTACGGCCTAGAGCGTCCTGGTGCCACGTGCACTTATGGACACTCTTATGTTCGAACAAGGTGTTCGTTATGGCCAAACTGTGGTTAGCACAGAAGTCCAATAACAGAGCACCGCTCGGGTTCAGATCAGGGAGGCCGTTCCTCCCAATCACGCCCCTCCAGGTCTCGCTGTCGTTACCCACGTGAGCATTGAAGTCTCCCAGCAGGACAACAGAGTCTCCAGGTGGAGCACCCTCCAGCACCCCCCCCCCCCAGGGACTCTAAGAAGGCCGGGTACTCTGAACTGCCACTCAGTGCATAAGCGCAGATGACAGTCAGGACCCGTTCCCTGAACCTAAGGCGCAGGGAACAAACCCTCTCGTCCACCGGGAAAAACCCCAACGTACCGGCAGCAAGCCGAGGGGATATTAGGATACCCACCCCAGCCCGCCGCCTCTCACCAGGGGCAACTCCAGACTGAGACAGAGTCCAGCCCCTCTCCAGGAGACTGGTTCCAGAGCCCAAGTCATGTGTAGAGGTGAGCCCGACTATATCTAGCCAGTACCTCTCAACCTCACGCACTAACTCAGGCTCCTTCCCCACCAGAGAGGTGACATTCCATGTCCCTATTGCCAGTCTTGGCAGCCGGGGGTCAGTCCGCCAGGGCCTCCGCTCCTGGCCGCCACCCAGCACACAATGCACCCGACCCCTATGGCGCCTCCTGCGGCGCCATATTTCTACTTGGAGAAATTTAAGAGGTTTATCCCTCAAAACTTTAAATACAAAAAAGTTGCACAAAATAGTTTCGCACCATAGGAAATTTATTTTGAGTGTCATAGTTTTATTTTTGAGATACACCAATTTGTATATACTGCAGGAAAAACGAAAAACAATCCTATGATGCAAATTTGCAAAGAAAACAGCAGGTGCATCAAAATAAACTATTTCCAGCAGTGCAGTTCGAGTTCTAAGCATCCCAGAAACTATTCAGAAAAGTCAAACATGACTTATAAAAACACCAGTATAGGCTTTTAAGGCCTACAAGTAAAAAACTACATTTTCCGCGAAAATGACGTCACTTCCGGTTTCAGGCAGGAAATGGCGGACATGCGATAGTTCGTGCTGACGTCTGTTTCAACGTCGGAAGTGTTACGAACAGCTGATCAGATCGGCAAAGCGTGTTTCTGGAATATTATGTTTTTGTTCCTGCAAGTGCTTTTTATGCAGTTTTTGCAAAGCTTTATGTGGAAGGAAACCGTGACCGAGGACAAGCTGATGGCATAAGATGTAAGTACAACTCCTCCGGTTTCATATGCAAAAAATGTATTGCACTAGCTTACGCGGTTCCAGTTCTACGGGGTTTTAAAAATAGTTACGTGAAACGGAGCGTGCTGCGCCGACTGGCTTTAAAGGGTTAAGCGACTCAGGTATATTTATGAACATCTCAAACTTTATGCTGCTTATGTGTGTTTCTGCTACAGGCTGGAAATGTTAATTAGGCTTCGTTTAAAAACAAATCTAATGTGGCTGAACTCTCGAGGTGGAACGTTCTCGTTGAAAGACGTGACAACAGAAAATATTCAGATTCAATACACGGAGCTCACGTTTAGAGAAGCATTACTGAATACACACTGTCGGTGTGTGAAGGAGCCAGGACCCTGTGCTGTGCATTTGTATTCATGTATAACATGTCATTATGTTTCCACTGCCAGTGACACATTCCCATGTTAAAGTGAGAAGATAAAAGCTTTCTGATACAGTTATGACCAATCAAGTGAGCACGCACAGCGAGGGACCGAACCAAAGGCAGGAGCACAAAAAACACAAACAACGAGCGAGGCAGCCCCACTCGTGCTGAATAACCACCCACAGGGCCTCTGACAAAAAGGAGCTCGCACTTTCCCCGCGCTAGCCTGACAGCGGCTCAAAGACCGAGTCGGAGCTGCCAGCGTACCTCGACCACGCCTTCACCCGCCGCTCTGAGACAGAGCCCATTTACAAACACTTATTCGCTCTGATGTGGAGGCTGCCAACACATTAGGCACCCAATCACGGGGGTGATGACATACTGTATGGACGAGCGACACACACACAGCTCTGCTGCTCTTTTCTCTCTCTCTCTGTCCCCTGGTTGGTTCTCAGAAGACCGTCTCCTAACGGGACTCGGGGAGAGGGAGAGAGAGACGTGGGTGGTAAAAGTGGGTCACATGCTCAGAGAGAAAGAGAATGAAGGGGGGAGACGGAGAGAGAGAGACTGGGGGAGAGTGACAGTAACATGGAAACATGGCTGGGTGAGCGAGGTAGAGTCACAAAGAAGGGGAGAGAGAGAGAAGGGGAGGTCGAATTCCCTCGTTCAGACGAGTGGATCCGTCACAGGCCTCCTTCCTTTCATCTGATCTCAGCGGACGGCAGAACCTGGGACACACACACACACTAACAGCACAACACAGGGAGCCAAGCAAACGCACACATTCACCCACACACACTCATCGGTACACACAAAACCAACATCAATGCAAAGTACACATCCACAGATGAAGAAACACACAAAGACAATATGTATGTCCCACACACACACACACACACACACACACACACACACACACAGTATTGCCAGACAAACTTAATAAATCCATTACCCTGTAGATTCAACAGCAACAAAGAGGAATGTAGCAAATGAGATTCAGTAATGGCATACCGACACAATGCTGCGTGCACACACACACACACACAGACAAACAGATGCATATATGAGGCACAATAACACACACATATTTAACCCACATGAGAATCAGTGTAAGTAGGCCCTGCTCCAGCCTCGCAGAAAAAAAAGGATGGACAGATCCCATCAAGTGTGTGTGTGTCTGTGTGTGTGCGCCATCCCCTCATCTCCTGGGTTTTCCTCTACCACCATATTCATCTGTAGCCCTCATAAGAATAATTACACACACATACGTGCGCACACACACACGCCCGTAGCTCTTCTCTGGAAACACACAGCATTCCCAGCTCCTCTCACGCGTTGGTCAAGGTCAATAGCAAAATCCTGCCTAGAAGGCTCGCCTAAAGCCACAGATGCACTGTGTGTGTTTGTGCAGAGTGTGTGTGTGCGTCTGAATTTGTGCTCACATCATTTATGTGAATGAGTAGTGTGCGCTAGCTTTGTCTGCGAGCCAAAAGTTACATTTGGCTTCAAAATGTACGAATAAAATGTAAACGTAGTAGGACCTAATTCAGGAGGAATATTCCTGATGATATTGTTCCGACATGTTTGCACAAATATTGATAAATTCTTACTACTCTGATCTACTCATGAAATGAGAGAATTCATGGTAATACCACGCTGGCACTGTAGCTTCTCCCTTCTGATTGGCTAAAACACGGGCATGCACTCTGATGCTAGTGAAACAGGTGGTATAAAAAGTACAAAGAGAAGGTAAACAAGGCAACGAACAGCAACAGAAAGGTGAATATCTTCTCACGATGCAAAAATAACTCCTGTTTGGAACAAAGGTGGCGTGTGAGGACTTTTAAAGGGACATTAACTGCAATGAAGACGGCAGCCTGCAGGTCTGAGCGCCAGCGTCAGGCAAACGCAGAGCAGGTGTACAGCTATGTGGAGAAGCTTCAGGTAAAAGCAGGAAGTAGAGCGCTCACACGTCTCTGGGTGTGTGAGTGTGAGTCTGTGTGTGTGTGTGAGTGTGAGAGAGAGAGCATGCTAAATGAAGGCACTCGCCATCAAAAGACTGAAGCGCAGAAGTATTCTCAATGTTTGAGTCCAGCTGACTGAAGAGGAGGAAAATCAGAAAAGGATCAAATGTCTCTTCACCGAGTTCTGATGGACAGACTTCACTGACGCTCCAGTTGTCTAAGCAACCCTGTGAGGTATTATCTGCTCTCCAGTATGCTGTGCTCTCATTGGTGGTCGCTTCAGTGCCTTTGTCTCAAAGCTCAGTTTTACTTCTTTAGCACAACAGCAGTTGCCTGCAGGTGCTTTAGACTGCAGGTTAAAAACTGTACAATACACAGAGAAAACCCAACAACAACCCTTTGAGCAAGCAACAGTGGGAAGGAAAAACTCCCTCTTAACAGAAAGAACCGGGCTCAGGGAGGGGCGGGGCCATCTGCAGATCTCCAGGCCAGAACACGCTTGTCGTCCTTCAGTGGGGCTTACTACGACTCCACTGCAACTTCACTTCAAGTAAAACACAGAGGGCTGTCAACTCCTGAAGCACCGCGAAGAACAGATTTAATATGTTCGGTCTGTTTGTCCAAGTTTGAATCAGGTTCATTTCTATACGGCCAAATCACACCAACAGCTGCTGCAAGGTGCTTCGTACAGGAAGTACTGCACTGTGTTATACATCGCCACGTTACCACGCAGGTCTGTGGGAATAATGAGCCAAACGTTCAAAGTTATCTGATGTTTGATTCAGATGCAGGACCCCGGAGTGAACTCACTCCTGAGCTGAGCACGTTCCAGCAGTAAAGCTGGAAACTTTGGGAAAAATGGGATTTGTTTGGCTCCTTAGCAAAGAAGAACCATTCATGCATCAGCAGCCACAGCACGCATGCAGCACAGTCATGGATAAACCTGCTCTGTGTGTGTGTGTGAGTCACAAATAGACAACAGCAGCAGACCCATGTTACAGTTTCACTACGGTTCACTGTCGCTATGTTAGATCGTTAGCAATGCAGCAGTGAACCGCTTCGACTCTCTACGTTGGAAGTCCGACTTGAGGGAGAATTCCAGGTGAAAATTCCAACTTCAGATGGCTGTACCATGAGCCAAATGGTTATATTATATTAAACAGCTATATTATATTTATTGGCCATGTATATGCACAGACACATACAAGGAATGTATATCTCAACAATGTAAGCAACACAATTCACCCACACACACACACACGCGTGTGGATATACACAGCTGCGCATGCATACACAAGCTGTGTAAACCAACCATAAATAACCAATCAAACGATTTAATCTCTATTTCAAGTGGCTAGACCGTTGCTGAAGGATGTGCTAATTAACAATCACAGAATTTTCCTTCAACTTTTTGGTTTCCAAACAATTTAAAAAGCTGCTGTGTCTTTATTCATAGCACAGCCCTTTTATGTGTTTATATGTATGTTTGTTGGAAATTGCTTGAATGTGCTCGACTAGACCAAAGTGACCTTTACCCACCAAATTCTACTCAGTTTATCCTTCAGCCCTCTTCGGTTCCACATATGAAGAGATTTCCTTCAGATTTACAGCAGCTTGACAGCATACTGCCTCACCATTATTAAGGAAACAAACCGGTGTGGCACTAATGCAGTCAGACACAAACAGAGACAGAGCATCATCCAGATACACTTCTCAAAACCCAGAATCAGTACTGACGACCAAAAACATTTGACCTCGAGTCAATCTGCTGAATATTCTCATATAACATCAGTAAAACTAAAATAAACAGCTGTGTGACAAATAGCAGTATATTCTTCTTCTTAGTTGGAAATGTGATGAAAGAAAATGTGATTAAATCCGTTTTCAGATAAAGCGAGGGAGACGTGAAAAAATCTCAAGTACATCTGCACCTGTAATCTAAATACACCTGAAGATGTATTTATATGCTGCATATTTACATTTTGCATATTGTAATTATTGTTTTGACACCTCGACCGACAGCATTAATCACAAACACACATATTACTTCTTTTAGTAAATTACAACAGTAAATTTCACCTGTGAGGAAAAAGGAAAAAAGTATCATCTCTCCTTCTCTTTATTAATAATCCAGGACAAAAAAAAAAGCATCGGGCCGATTTAATGTTCTGATTGTGCTGACTCTGCGATAACGGTCCTCTGCAGCTCGCAGCAGCCACACAGACGCTGAGGTCACGATCACACGCAGAGGTTAAAGCCAAGCACAGTCCGCCTGTTCCTCTGGGCTCGACACACGTGCTCCAAAGGTTTGTGACCCCTGACCTTTACAGCCCTGGGGTCAATAGTTCAGGGAGTCAGGCAGTGTGTGTGTGTGTGTGTGTGTGTGTGTGAACTGCCACATATAAGAAGAGAGAGAACTCGCAGAAGCTCATCGTTAAGACAACAATCAGTCCAATTTTACAGGTGAGAGTGTCGCTCATGTCACTCAGGTGTGTCGTTCTCCACGACGGGACTCAGCCGGATGAGATGGGAGTCGACGGTGCTCCGTTCCTGGGGCCGAGCACAACTATGCATTTCCACAGCAGCCATAATTTTTCCTGCAATCATGACCCTGGGCGTGCACACACGACTGTTTCTTAACCTCCTAAGACCCGAACTCTTCCACGACATGCATTTTTAATTTCTCTTTGATATTTGGGCTGATTGGGACCCGATGAATGTAAAAACAAAGAATCACCAGATTTTATTTTTTTTACCCAATTTTTGTTTCTAAGAAAAATGAGAGCAACGTATGAGGATATTCGTTTTAAATTTTGATGAAACAGAGACAGTATAACGTCCTCGTGAGTGGATATCAGGCCCCTGTAGAGCAAAGTTTAGTATTTTGGTCTAGACAACCCAAAATGTGATGTCCACATATGTGGACGCAGGTCCTAGGAGGTTAATTAAGACTAGTTTTATTTTTCCAAGTCAGCTAACATGTTTTGGTCTTGTGCTCTTATTTCACATTATCATGATTATAAGGAAAAGCTATGAAACTGGGCACATGAACTCATATATATCAGAGCCTAATGTTCCTGTGAATGTATGACATCATGCCAGTGTGATGATAACAGGAACACTAAAACTGCATACAGTACATCCTACTGTAAACGTTCACATCACACTCTGTGAGGACCGACTCGTTTCTGAGGCCTCAGATGACAATTCAAGGAAGTGAATCTTTATTTCTGGTCACCAAACGAGGCAGACCTTACGATAAGTCTGAGTTTAACACAGAAACACAGAAAGAAATTAAGCCAAATGCATTGGGTGAATTTGGCACATTAGCATAGCAACATGACTGACTAACGTCATGAACAATAAAAATATTGTTGTTGGTTTTTTTAAGTCAATGTCCTACATAGACTTAAAGTCCTACATTATTGAAACAGATACAGCAACGCGTCTGATTTTGTTGAAACACTCACAGTTGGTGGCTGCCTCGTCATTGTTGTCTGTTAACATCCAGCCGCTCGCTGGGAAAGAAGAAGTGCATTTACTCATAATGCCTGTTCAGGTGCACAGCAGGCTTCAGGTAAAGTCCTTTTAGATCAATCTGCAACCCTCAACTGAAAATCCATCGTTCTATTCGCAGGCAGGAAGCTGTGAAAGCTTCAGTTATACATGTGTCAGGATTTTGTAGCTCACCTGCTCACACAGGTGGGACTTGTGATAAATAATTTAGTTATTAAGCATGTAAACATGGCTCTTTGTGTTTATTCTTTCACGGAGGTGGGTAGTAACGATTGCACGATTTAACGACGCTAGAGTTCCACGCACATGCAAACAGCTCGTCTCTACTGCTTTAACTGTTAAAACAGAGGCAATACTGCGGCTGACAGGGTTTATTATGTCAAACAGCAGCTTGTTTAGTTTAAACAGTCTGCATTAAGCTGAGCAAACACTGTGCGATTTTTTCTGTCGCATTATTCAGCTCCTGCTCAAACTGTACAAATCGCAGGGGTTAGAAGTTCATAGGTCACGATGCAGGTCTCACACGATACGGCCTGATGCTCTGATGCGACCTGAGTGCTCACAGAAAGAACCTTGAGAGCAAACTGCTGCTGAAGCTGAACCATCACCTCACTGAGTGAAGAAAGGGCACATTTTTGCTAAACATGCAGAAACAGATGCACACCCATACAACTTATGGTAAACTGAGCTGCCTTGTGTGAACATATGTTGAAGATGCCTCGTTCTGTTTTCTCTGAGGCTGCTGTGCCATTTGGAGCAAACATGAATATAAAGTTCACAGCATATCTAGTCACTGGAAATTGTTTGCACTGTTTATATATTTATATTATTTACTACAGGTATTGGTGAAAAAAGCTTTATGTTGTGAAAATCTGAAACCTGGAAATTAGAATTGTTGTGCCTTATTTTGTTGTTTTTACATATATTCCTGTTGAAAATACTAAAATTTGTATATTTATTTATTTTTGTTTGTCTGATAACATTTATTTATAAAATACATCGGACATTTCAAACAGTTACTCGTTACTTGAGTAGTCTTTTCACCAAGTACTTTTTTACTCTTACTTGAGTAACTTTTTGGAAGACTACTTTTCACTTATACTTGAGTAATAATATTTTAAAGTAATGCTACTCTTACTTGAGTACAATTTCTGGATACTCGACCCACCTCTGTTCTTTCAGCACTGCTCACAGGTTCAAATATTGCCGGCCTCCAAAAACACCGATTAGTGCATGTTCACACATAAGTGCATGTTTGTGTTTAATGGGAGCAGGGTGGCAGATGAGCTGGATGAGGCTGAAGATCACTCAAACCCACGGACACTAGAGCCTCCGGGGTAACTCGAGACTACACGCGCGCACGCACGTCAGAGTCTTCCACTGTACTCGATAGAAATGTGCGATACGTGGAAGTCGATGATACATTTAAAAAGGGGGAGCGGAGAGGAGCAGCAGACCGTGACACTTCAGACATACGGCAGGGCCGAGGAGAGACGAGGGGATGAATGAGAGAAACGGAGAGATGCAGAAACAGAGGCACAGGGAGATATATCCAGCTGTTTGTCCATCCTCGCTTTGCTGTAATGAGCCCATGTTTGGCTCTATGGAGCATTGCCAACGCCTCATCAAACTTCTCCAAACTCTAACAAGCCAAACTGCTATTTAGATTTACCTCCTACGGACGCTGAACCGAACCCAAACAACTAAGCACATAACAGCGTGACGCTCCCTTAAATGGACACTTTGACATTTTGAATTTTAGCTGTTTATTTTTCTTTAAACAGACACTTGTCAGCATGTGGGGGAACGTTTTTGCTTTTAAGTTTTCATAAAATGGCTCGGCAGCATTGTTAGCTTCGCTGAGCATATCTTCCACTTGCCGCCTGCTGTGCCCTTTGGCTGAAATGAGGGAAAGCTTCTAAGTCATTTAGAGATTCACCTGGTGAAGAAGCAAATGCGCACACACATAACCGTGCTCTTATTACAGCCAGGAAGCCACCGGCCTCTACTTTTAAACCCAAAAACCACATTTTCCTCTGGGAAAGGCCATTAGAGTTTGTGTCTGACAGCTGCCCCTGCGCTTCACAAACAGCGACGCTCGGCCAAACTGAGAAAAACTCAAAAAGAGCAGCAACAAACACCCAGAAGCTAAAATGCACTCTTTCAGTATGAACGCTGATAACTCAGAGCTTTACCTGCTCATCCGATATTATTCAAGACAAAACATTTCTCAGCAATACTAAAAATTCATTTTAGTTTAAAAGATTATTTGAAGTGTTGAATTAAAAAACTAAATCTGCGTTAAGCCAGAAGCCATCATCCACGCCATAAAGCTAGCTATCCTCATCCCTGAGATCTAAAAAAATAAAAACTTGTCCCGTTCTTCTTTCTCTTTACGACAGCGGCCCCCAACCCCCGGGCCACGGACCGGTACTGGGCCGTGAGAGTTGAGGCTCAGGTGTGAAATTTATCGTTTTCAGGGTTTTATCGAACCCCATGTTGTAGTTGTGTGTCTTATTTTGAAAGAACTATTTACACGTCACCATAGCGACCATAGAGCATTAAGGGGAAGAGAGGAGGATGTTACTCTCAATGTTGTTGGCGCATTTCAGGAGGACACTGCTAATAAAGTTACACAATTACACAGTGAATTCAGTGAGTTTGATATTATATTTACTAAATCCCACAGTTTTTGTCTCGGTCGGATCATTTTATTTTGTTGTATTTATCCGTCACACCTTAACCTCCTAGGCCCTTTTGCTCTACAAGGGCCTGATATCCACTTACAAGTAGGGATGGGTATCGTTTAGGTTTTATCCGATACCAGTACGAAACCGGTACTTTTGAAACGGTGCCGGTGCTTAAAGAATGGAGAACACACACTTTGTCCAAAAACCTCTCATGTTCAGCCGTTTTTTTGTAAAAAGATAACAATGTTAGCCTTTTCTGCAGCTATAGAGCATATATGGCATCACTCTATCAAACAAGAGGACAGCCGCATGTAACTACGACGGTGTTTGCTAGTTCACCTTACATGCATTAATGTAATAACGTGGTTAGCCTACTCAACGTAAATTACACACGAACAACATTAAGCTACTCACGCAGAGAAGAACGGCTGCTGCTGCATCATCATCCTCATCATTCCTGCTACACTGGCAGGGCTAGGGGCCAGGACTCTCCTCTTTGGGTTCTTGGGGGATGTTGCTAACTCCGGGTCCGATAACAGGCACCACACCCGCAGTAGATGTGCTCGGTGTGAGGTCTCGCAGCAAGCTATCAAATACGGTGCATTTCTCGGCTTTAAAAAAACGCTATGCGTCGCCAGGTGTTTCATCAGATTTGAGGTGTTACCTCCTTTGACAGTATCACAGTATCAGCTTAAAGCACTTGTTGCTGCTGAGTTTGCATCTTTTGCTGTGAAGTACAGCCAGACTTTGACCGCTTCACCTTGGGCATTTTTAATCTGTAGCTCTGCTCTAAAAGAACGTACGTACCTGGACCCGCCTACTACACTCGCAAAGATAAAATGATTGGCTAGAATCCAAAGTGTGTGACATCTCAGGGAAAAAAAATGCACCAAAATAAAGCACCGAAATGTGCGCTGTTTTTCGGTCTGATTACTACCGTTTATGTCAGAACCATGGCATGGCACCGGACACCGGTACCCTTCCCTACTTACGAGGACATTATACTGCTACAGTTCTACCAAAATTTTAGACAAATATCCTCATATGTGGCTCTTATTTTTCTTAAAAACAAAAATAATGTAAAAATAAATAAATAAATAAAAATCTGGTAATTCTTTGTTTTTAAATTCATCGGGCCCCAATATGCCCCAATATCAAAGAGAAATTAGAAATGCATGCCGTGGAAGAGTTTGGGTCTTGGGAGGTTAAAGGCCGATCCGTGAAAATATTGTCTGACATTGAACCGGTCCGTGGCCCAAAAAAGGTTGGGGACCGCTGCAAACTCAAGCGACACGCTTTACGACAGGACCTCAGAAAAAACAGTCAGAGACCAGATTTGGGCATCGACACGTCAAATCTGGTGTTCAAACTTATTTTTGAAAATATGTCTTTGAGGCTTTTAAGGTAAAATACCCCAAAAATACACAAAAGCCAAACACGATGGGATTCAGAGGAGGCACCTGGGAATTCAACTGCCAACCCAACAACAGATCATATATAACTACTATCCCTTTCAGATAAATTTGGATCGTTTGTTTTGATGGGAAAACCTTGAATAATTGTTTTATTTGAAAAGCTGAATAATATTTAAACACTCATTACACTCTCAACAGTCAAAGCAGCTAATTCAGCTAAGTCTGATACCTGACCTTGTCCTTACTACAGTCCAGGACATGTTTAGTGTTGGGCTGGGCAGATGTGAAAGCCTGTGTCCATAAAACCATAATTGTCTGCATGCTAACCTTTGGTGTGAGGAACAAGCTTTAAAAAAGGGCCTGGGTCACATCTTTGAAGGTTATGGTGGCTTTTTATTGTTTTATTGTTTGCCTGACCTACTTCCCTCAAGTATAAATAATAATAAACTTTACTGCCGAGTAACACTGTGTAACAGACCTATCTGAAGTTCAACAGCAGCTTGTGTTGCATCATAATACTACCCATATTTAAGCCTTGTGTACTATTTCTACCCAAAGTCAGCGCGCTAACTAAGCTCCGCTGTCACTAAGTGAGAGGGGATAAAGTGTCAGGACCCCAAAAGCATGTGTGATCCTCTTAACCATCAATCAGTGCTACACTCAACAACAACCACAGGCCAGTAAACACGGCCAGGTTCTCGATCAACATCATCCCTCCTACATCAGTGTCACCAAAATGTTATTACCGAACCGATTTTATGTGCTACACAGCGCTCAAAAAATCTGCCAAAAACTGTTTCAGTACGACTTTGCTGAGCTACGAAGCCGCACCGCTTGATGGATTGTCGGAGCATTACGGCTATCGTAGGCGGAGCCTCGCGGAGTGATACGTACTGTGCTTCAACATAGTATTACCGTATTGTGTGTGTATAACCTCTTTTTAAGTTGTGTGGATATTATACATGGTTATGCTGAGGATATGTCGGCCAGTTTCCACTGGAAATGCCTTTTGGTTAAACTGTCAGCGAGGAATTTGCATTGCACTAATAAAGTTGTGGAGTTGTAAAGTATTTTTTAATTATATCGTCAGTTATATCGTTATCGCAAATTTTCAAATATATATATATATATCGTGATAAATTATTTTGCCATACTGCCCTGCCCTTGTGTCCACTCCAGGTCAGGAAGAAGCTGCTGCTCCGAGTGGAGGAGTTTGGGTGGGAGTTTAGTCCAGAAGGGGAAGGACTGGGGCAGCGATGCTGAAGAGAGAGCTGTATCATGGAAGGACAGGCCCCTGCACGGTATGTACCACCGGCAGATAGAGGAAGTGGCTGATATCCAGAAATCCTACCAGTGGCTGGACAAAGCTGGACTGAAAGACAGCACAGAGGCACTAATCATGGCAGCACAAGAACAAGCTCTGAGCACAAGATCCATAGAGGCTGGGGTCTATCACACCAGGCAAGACCCCAGGTGCAGGCTGTGTAAAGATGCCCCAGAGACAATCCAGCACATAACAGCAGGGTGCAAGATGCTAGCAGGCAAGGCATACATGGAACGCCATAACCAAGTGGCCGGCATAGTGTACAGGAACATCTGTGCCGAGTATAACCTGGAAGTCCCGAGGTCAAAATGGGAGATGCCCCCAAGGGTGGTGGAGAATGACCGAGCTAAGATCCTGTGGGACTTCCAGATACAGACGGACAAAATGGTGGTGGCTAACCAACCGGACATAGTGGTGGTAGACAAACAGAAGAAGACGGCCGTAGTGATCGATGTAGCGGTTCAAATGACAGCAATATCAGGAAGAAGGAACACGAGAAGCTGGAGAAATACCAAGGGCTCAGAGAAGAGCTCGAGAGGATGTGGAGGGTGAAGGTAACGGTGGTCCCCGTGGTAATCGGAGCACTAGGTGCGGTGACTCCCAAGCTAGGCGAGTGGCTCCAGCAGATCCCGGGAACAACATCGGAGATCTCTGTCCAGAAGAGCGCAGTCCTGGGAACAGCTAAGATACTGCGCAGGACCCTCAAGCTCCCAGGCCTCTGGTAGAGGACCCGAGCTTGAAGGATAAACCGCCCGCAGGGGGCGTGCTGGGTGTTTTTATATATATATATATATATATATATATATATATACATACATACATCACCACCAATCACGGTGGGCTGCCTGGACCAAAACATGCCTGTTTTTTTTTTTTGTCCCAGTCAGATCTGGATGCAGCCAATAATAAGAATGCTCATTTAGCTGCATTTAGCCATTAAGATGTCTTCTGATCAGAATATTATACATGCGATTATTTAACAGCCTGTGTGTGATGTTCCGTTTACACACAGTATGCTAGCGATCACATGTTAGTAAACATGGCAGTCACACAATCATGTCAGTTGTTGCTCGTCCATTGGAGCTGTGATTTCTGAATCACACATCCACACAAACAGAAACCCAACTCTGGTCAAACATCTCTCGTACCTTACACCATCCATTTCTTTCCTAAATAACTTAAATAATCTCTCGTCTGTGAGTGGCTGTGTGCAGGTAAACCCATCTGGTTACATTAATGTGTAATGTTTGTGTTGCCTGGCAACAGCAGGAAAGAAAAACCCAAATATCAGAGCTGAGACGTTATCTCACTAATGTAATTGCATTGAATAACAGATCCAATTCCACTAATGGGGAAGGTGACTCTTACTCACAGTGACTAAAAATAGGACGCCTGGTGTCCCCAGGTTCCAGTAAAGTCAGGGGTGATGGCTGATTTTAAATGAAAACGAACGTTTTAATAAATCTTGAGGAGCCTTTTCAGCGAGTTGCTCTGGGGCACAAATACGACAGGATTGCAAATATGAACCAAATTTACGTCACCAGGTATGTCACATGTGGAGATAGCGGTGCAAACCTTTTTTTCCTCTGATCATCATTCCTTTTTTTAGAAATTGTCAACAAGTTGCCAGCTTAGCTCGACCAGAGGCAATTAAAATGCTCAGTGAAGTGAGACGCAGGGCAGATGGTCAGGCAAAAAGTGGCACAAGCCAGCTTGATGCACAACTGGTAACACAGGTTGTCTTTGCTTAGGTCTGAGCCCCAGCGTGCCCACCCTCGTGCCAAAAGCAACGCATGTCCGCTGATGAAATAGCTCAATTTATCTTGTGCCTTAAATTGTTGCCATCTATTTCACCAATCAATAAACCGCAAAATGTGGAAGTGTTGAGGAGGCTCAACATCCCACTGTGAAAACCTGGATTTAATTATTTCCATAAGACACATTTACCTACAATGAGCTACGTATTGACTGATGTTTTTTTTAATGAAAGAAACAAATGCAGGAGGAGGGAAAATATTCAGGAAAACCACATCATACAAGAGCTGATGTCACAGGAGCTACACCTTGTTGTGATGGAGGTGTTGCCTGTCCCAACAGCGGTACTGGGAGTTTCTCCCACAGGGTTCAGACTGCTCCTTGGTTTTATCCTGCCAGGCAGTTTTTTTCCAGGTGCCTAATCAGACTTACCCGTCCTGGAAGACATAAGGTGAATTTAACCTCCTAGGACCTGCGTCCACATATGTGGACATCACAATTTGGGTTATTTAGACCAAAATAGTCAATTTTGCTCTACAAGGGCCTGATATCCACTTAGGAGGACATTATAGTGCTACTGTTCTATCGAAATTTTAAACGAATATCCTCATATGTGGATCTCATTTTTATTAGAAACAAAAATCAGGTAAAAAAAATAAAAAAAATCTGGTAATTCTTTGTTTTTACATTCATCAGGTCCCAATCAGCCCAAATATCAAAGAGAAATTAAAAATGCTGCTGTGGAAGCGTTCAGGTCTGAGGAGGTTAAACTAGCGGGCAACAAAGAAAGCCAGCCACACTCTGGGCCGAGGACTAGACTGGAGGATTACTCCTGCAGACTCTGTCACACATCGATTTTGAACTGAACACCTGAAGGCAACAACTTCACTAGACTGTAAAAACTACTCATTAATCCTGTGGCAGCGTCAGGGACCAAGCAGTAAAGCATAAAGGACACAGGTGGTTTTAATTCAAAAAGGGGTTTTATTGACCCAAAAATATGAAAACATATTTAACAAAGCCAAAACTCAAACAGGCAGACCAATAAAAGAGGTCAACTCAATAGACTAAACTCAAGATAATAATTAACAAAACCTCAAACAAACATATGATAAACTGACCTCCTGAAATGACACACAGGGGAACTTAAATACTGGTCTAGCTAAACCAAATGACACACACGGGGGAAAACAAGCTGGCTGCCATATAACCAACTAATACAAAACAATGAAACAAACATGAAACACCCCCCAGGCAATGAAGCATGTGGTGCAATCCAATTAGGCTGTCAGTGGTACTTCAGGTCTCCCAGCCCTTTGCCACACCTTTTGCCAGACAGGAGGAGACACCAACCCCCAGGTAACTCAAACAAAGAAAGATGTATTAATATAACATAAAACAGAACTTTGACCTTGCAAGGTTAATATGTGTGCACGCCATATAAACATTGGAAGGTGTGATGGAAAAATAAATACATTTAATAAAGAAACAATATTGAACAATAAGTAGAATATTTTAAAGTAGTGACTGTAAATTAAACTAAAGTGAATCAACGGGTGGTGAGGTGTGGAGCTTACCATGTGTGGCATGCCATCACAGGCAGGAAGGGCTTCGTCCCCACGACTGTGCCGTATCACACTGTCCACAGCACACGGGCATACATATGGTACAAAAACATATCACGATGTCATTGCTATACCATCGCCATGCTTTCCTGTTTCCACAGCAAGGAGACGAGCCCTGCATGGCCTCAGCCTCTGATGAAGATTTCATACGTAGTAAGGGAGCTACTTCAATAACAGAGCCCAGTACTTTTGCTCCAGTTACAGGCCATGTGTAACCGAAGCAGTGCTCAGCTGTACTCCATGTGACAGGAAGAGCAAACTGTGGAGCGACTGATGCAGTTATATGATTGAAAAGCAGGGCTTTAAAAGGCCAAGTTACTTTAGTCACTGTAAAATTAATGTGTTAAGCAATTCTTCTACATGGTTTATTGACAGGTTTTAGGGACAGCACTACCTGGGCTGCTTCTGTTCGACCTATGCTGTGTTACTCCTATTGCCATGACAGGAGTTCATCGAAAAAGGAGGATGAAGAACGCCTATCGTTTACGTACCCTGATAAAGGCTGCACCCGTTCAGTGGCTTTTTCTATATCATCACAAATCATTATCACAAATGTTCTTGAAAGGCTACATCGCCCTCCCTTACTCCGCCCTGATAGCTGACTGTAAGGTTTCTGGAGCCCTTTTAACACAAGTACTTTAGAAGAGTTGGAGAAAGAGCTGTGAGTACAGCGGCTTCGTCCCCCTCCTGTTTAAACATGACGCCTATTAGAAACACGTTTGCTTAAAGGGAGGGTAAAGGAGCAAAAGTGCTGAAGTGAATTAAATGATTAAGTATAAGATAAGTCCCCTTTGATTCAGGCCAAAACATGACGCCGTGTTGACGATGGTTACGCCTTTTAGCGCGTCCATCCAGGTGTCAGCTCGTCCCTTCTTCTAAAATATTTTTCACCTTTAGCAAAACAGAAAAACACAGAATGGGTTTGAAGGCCTGCATCACCACTCGGGCTGCACAATGTGTAATGTTGATAATACGTTTTTTCATCACAATCCCCTGATTTTAGTGACAAAACTGTTTTGCTGTCACACAAACATAGCCCTACGTTTTCCATGTAGTGGGACACACCTGCTGATGCACAGATCTCTGCAGTAAAATAAATCAGTGCTCTACAAATAATGAATTTATCCATCTACTAAAAGCAGGAGATAAAGTTTTGCACCCCACTCATTGTACCTGCATGATGCATGTGACCAAGTAGGAACGTTTGACGGCCTTCTCTTTTTCCCAGTGTTTTGTGTACAGTGAAGTATCCCCACTCCTGTGTCCATTTTCCAGAAGTCTTCATCCCTCACCGTGTTTGCTGGACACTTATCGTTGGCCAGAGGGAATGCAGCTGCTTTGGTGATTTCAGTGCATCTGTGTGAGCTGGATGGACGTGCTGACGAGCTGCACTGGCTGATGTTGGACTTTTCACATTAGCGTTTTTCTTGGCTTTAATGCATTTGTTGTACTGCAGTCAGTGGTGTGTAACTTAGTCGTGTTGCTTTGCAGACCCACAGCAATCTTTGCACATTATTTCATCTTGGTTGGTCACTTCCCATAAATCCAAAGTATTTCCAAACAACGGATGGCGATCTGCTTCGAGTTCCAAGTTCTTCTCCTTTAGCTGTGATTTTTGTTTCGATGCTCTGTTGTGTATCCGTCTTATCTAGTCGCCATTCAGGAAACTTTAAGCTTTCATTGGCACACGTCATTCGATCATGTTCGTTTAGTTGTGGGAAGCCTAAATGGTGACTGATTGTCCTAAAACTACCAGAATTGCCCTAGAGCTGGGAAATTGGGATTGTTTGATCACTCTTCACTTACATGTACAAGCTTGTAATCATGGGGCAAGAAATGCTGTGAGACAGACGGGAGGTCGGTCACTGACACCCACCTATCCGTGCAGGACATTTCACTTTGAAAGCATGGATAGGAACATACTCCCTGAGTGGGCCTTCAGTAAGAAAAAGTCTGAGGTTTGTTAACATGCATAAATGTCTGAGCGGAACAGCGTGTGCACGAGCTTAACAGAGGCCTGAGACAGAGGTACTTCAACCATGCGAGCATGGTGGGGGGTCAGTCAGCTGAAACTTGTGCCCCCCCCCCCCCCCACCTTTAGACATTAGGCCTTCACAGTACGTTAATGCAATAATTCACTGTCTGCTGCACAGTCTTTGTAGTAATTAGTCGTTAATTACATATCGCTGTTAAGTTTGTTAACGGGACTGCCATCAAAATAGTGACCCTCACCACCATCATCATCATCCCCGCGTCTGTCAGCTCTGATGTCGCACTGTGGGCTGTTAGGCCTCCGCTGATGCACACAGACAGTAAGTCACACCAGCACTAACACCACCGAGGACGATAACGACGCTTTTACCTGGCGAGTACAGCCGTGCTAGCTGTCGGGCCCCGGCGTGCTGCGGTCCCCAGCGAGGCGCCGCGCTGCGTGCAGCCGCCCCATGCTCGTTGCCGTTCGGATCCTCCTCCGCCATGGACCGGTGCCTGATGTCGGTCTCGGAGAGTAGCGACGCCGCCATGACTCTCCCCGCTTTGGGCTTTCAGCTACAAGACATCCACCGTGGAGCTGTCCCGGGCGATAGTGTCACGGCCTCCGGCTGTCGCGGCGACCGAGCGGAGGAGGTAGGCTCAACCAATTGATGCTAGCTGGGATGTTACCGGAGCAGCCTCGTGCCACCCGGAAATACACACACGGACCTATTTCACGGGGCTGTACCCGCCACTGCTGTGAATGTGCACCAAACGACAACCGGACGGTTAAATGTACCGCGGTTTAGTTCCAAGTGTTCTGCTAAACAAACTTTATTTGTGCCTCCGCTGAAAAAAACAACAGGTCCTCAGAGTTCACCGAGCTGTCGTCAGCGTTAGGGACCGTCTGCGTTTGGCAGCGACGTCACAAAGTGAAAGTACGATCCGAGTACCTGCAGGTGCACAGGAGACTGTAGATCATGTATCTTTAAATATCCATACACACGTTTCTAATTGTTTTAACTGGTGTTGTAGCACTAATGATGGCGCAGTGGTTGTAAGGGTCCGGTGTCAGCATCTGTGGATGTGTTGGCTTCATCCCGCAGTCTTAACATGTGCGCCTCGGGTCATTTATAAACTGGGTGTAAATGATTGTCTGTGTCAGCCCTGTGATGGACGGGTGGCCTGCCCTAGTGCAGGAACAAATACGGTAGTTTTAAGGTAACAGTCAGCCAGACATTCAGGAGCTGGAGGACGAATAATAGGACAGATATAGAAATATATGTTTGTTTGTTTGTTTGTTTTTCTTATGAAAAAAGAGTGGAAACGTGCGCGTGTGTGCAGCTATCTCAAAATGCCTCTTGTTACTTATTAGTTGTTTCATATTATTTCTATTCACTTTAATTTAAAAACCAAAGTTTTTAAAAGCCTTTCCCGTTGGCATGTACTCGTCTCCCACCATCTGTGCTGCAATGGAATTCTCCCATTAGTTAATTAATGTCTGTGGTAATGGTAAAAAAAAACCCGCTGTGTGCAGTTAGTTTGGTTAGCTGACAAAAGGATAACATACATGTGGGCATACAAACCACATCCCAGTGAGTCTTTTAGAAGTAAAACTGAAAGTGTTCAAGGCTGCACAAGGCCAAACAGTTCAGGAACCAGGATGAGTGAGTGTGATCTCCAGTCCCTCAGACTACACTGCTCTAAGAATGGGTGCAGTTCTGTAGGGTCACAGTTCATCGCTGTATCCACAAATTCAGGTTAATACTGAACCGTGTAATTTTAAAAAAGGACATAAACGAGATGACGAAACATTACTGCCTTCTCTGGTCACAGACTTGATGAACAGTAATCAGGCACAATATTGTCTGACAGATCGATATTCTTTTTAGGAACACCTGATAAAATAACACATTGATTCGTGCCATATAAAAAGTGAGACATGTCAATTCAGATTCTTTGTCAAATATACACTAACGAATCATTTTACATCAGCAGCCTAACCACTGTCATGATAATAAATACTAGTTAATCTATAGCACCAAATCATCAGCCAGTCACCTGTGAGCTACAACATGGCAGAGCTGCCTGTCACCTGACAAACAGGACATACATGACAATAAGAATAAAATGTGCAGCTGCTTCAGTGTTTCTGTCACTTTGTGCAGATCTTGACTCGTCAGTAATGTTTGTAGGCTGAGTGCATTTTAAAACTGTGCAAACTGCACTACAAGGTGGAATATTTGCAAAATCCTGACTACATCATGATATTTTGTCTCAAAAATGAACCCTATGAATATGTCAGTGCGATTAGGATGAAATTATTGTGTCACCAACATTTTAATGTTAGACATATAATTCTAACAGCCTCTGTAAACTAATATCCGGGCTGCTCGAGGCTCTGTTTTCTCTGACAGTTTCAATCAAAATTAGAAACGCTGCTCTGAGACTGAGAGAACTAACAGTGCTGCCTGCTGTGCAAACACGTTATTCATGGTTACGTACAGTTTTAGACTGATGTGGGCCAAAGCCTAGCACAGCCTGTGACGTTATTGTGACACATTTTATGAGTGAACTTGGCTTTAAGTGACTGACAGGTTTCTTTGAAAAACACTTTCTTATATCCAGCTTCTTCCTCTTTGCTGCCGTCCTCCTCTCCTCCTCGCAGCGCAGGCTTGCCGCTACTGAAACTAAACAGAGCTCCCTGAAAGGCTCAGCCAATCACATTGGCCATATTTGTCACATGACGTAGGACTCCAGTAGAGCACGTAATTTAACTCTTTCTGCTCCGCTGGGTGAATGAGACGTCGACAGATCGGTTTTTTTTCTATCGGGTTTGATTTTCTTTACTCAAAGAGATCAAATTATTGGTGGGGACACGTCCCTTCCGTCCATGCCAAATCTACACCCTTGCTTGTCACCCATTGGATTATTTCTGGAGACATTTTTAATGCTGGCTTCAAGTGCAGTTATTCTAAGAAGGAAACAAAACTGTGCAAAGTTTATGAAACGTTACTGCATTACTAATATCAACTAGAAGTGAAAAAATGATGAACCTCTCACTCCTTTATATTTTGCATCCAAACAGCCGTACCTTTTCAAATTAAAGTCTGCTAATAGTTCTTTTTGAAAGTCTTTCGAAGTTCTAGACATCAGCTGCTTTTTCACTCATATTCAGTCCTCGTGCTGGATTTTTGTTTGTTTAGAGCATAAAAAGGCAGTTAATTGAAAGGATGAACCAGTGTTGTGTCTTCACATAACAACATTAGGCACGTTGTTTCTAGTGCCCTGGTGCAAAAACACATGGAAAAATCTGAAAAGATGCAAAAGACAACAGACTGACAGGCATAAAATAGAAGTGTTGCACCAACAAGGTGATTCCCAAAGAACTGTTAGCTAAACACCTGCTATATCTCAGCGTGATGTGCAGTTTGCCCTTCAGAAAATATGAACGACCTGGACAGTTGGAGGAAAAAGAAGAAGTGGCATGTCTAAGAGAATATTTGCGCCAGGTGAACAATATCTGGAAGTCATGAGAGAAAATTCAGCAAAGACCTGACATGGATTCAGAGACGCATCTGGCCCTTCAGCTGATCCATCTCCTCTTCATCAGAAATGGTCTCAGTGGGAGGGTGGCTGTGAAGAAGCCATCCATAAGGAAGGAGCACACAAAGGCTGAGGTGTGCCAAATTACACAAGAGCCAGGCTGAAACTCGGTGGCTACAGATCCTATGGAGTAATTCATCTGTGTTCAAAATATTGGAGGGAGGGGACCATCAGAGAACTATAACTGTGGGTGTCAGTGGAGGATCGGGCGTGGTTTGGGGCTGATGTTGGGGAAGTTGTTTGAATGATCAATGCAGAAAAGTGCAGCCAGATTTTGATCCATCATGCAACACCATGTGGAAAGAATCTAAATATTTTAGCACAACAATGATCCCAAACATAGAGTATATTTACATGTGTGCTTCCCCATGTTTCAGTACAAATATAAAGAAATGAGGGGCAACTCAAGACTTTTGCACAGTGCTACATGATTTCAACACACATCAATTCCATTGTAAAAAGTCACTGTGGGTCAGCAGAGGAAAAGCTTGATGAAAGCAGCTGTGTTAAACTGTCAGTGCAGCCGGTACGAGGTGCAGAGCGAACGGCTCCACGGCCCTTTTTGAACGGAGCCTTCGGCCTCGTTGTCCCATTCTTTCAGCCCACACGCACTGCATGCTCGAGACACGCACACCAAACCACAATATCTGTACGTGGTCATCACCAGTGAGACGTGTATGATTCTCAGCCGTGTCAGGCTAATTATCTTACAATGCGCACTGCTGCTGTTGATAAGTGTGGTCATCATAAACCTCGTTCTTGTGTGCGTGACCTTAGATGAAACTCGACACAGATGGTCCACTGTGCCTTTTTTCAAACAGATCTATTCACAGAGGATTGTTGCCAGGTGTGATCAGTCCAGCTATCACCTTGTGCCTGAGCATAACGATAAAGGCCAGATTATGCCGTAGTCGCTTGTCTTTGTGCGCCGAGCCGAATGGCTGCATCGTTTCCAGCGCAGTTCTTGGTCACTCTCTGTGTCGCAATATCAGCAAACACAGCACCCAAGCAAACTCATAAATCACATCACACAGCAATTCTTTATTTGTCATTTATTTATTCCTTTCATCTTTTTTCTGTACTAGATTATTGCAATCTGGTTAATTCACATTCAAAAAGCAGTCGTTGACCAGACGCATTGAAATCGATGATATTTATTTTTTTACAATAACCATTATAGGCCCCATAGAGACTGGAAAACCCAATCCAAAAAAAGAAACATCTGTATGGTTTTCTGCACTTTATTTTTGTTTTCATGTCTTTTTGTTTTCATAGTAATTACAAAAAGGAAAAATATATATAACAATAATCATAAAAAGGATCGTTTTAGGTAGCGGTTTAGGAATATTACGACTGGCAAACAATCACAACACAGCACAAGTACCTACTTACTGCAAGAAATGAAAGGTACAAAAATGAAAACAAAAGCAAAGAAGCGCACATGGAAAAGGAAAAATCAAAGAAAACGGCACCTATGAAGTCGAATACAATAAGCGACCGAGGGGACGAGAAAGTACAGTCTATGAAAAAGCAAAACAAAAAAATCCCAAAACAAAGGCTGTTTTCTTGCTTTTTTCCTTTTCTATTCATTAAAAAATAAAATAAATTGCATGACCTGGGGAGTGATTGGTGGGAGGGGGGAGACGGGGCGGACGAAGAAGCTGGTGGGGGTTTTGGCGGGACAATAAAAAATACTGCACGTACAATACCTTGGTTCTCTTTCCTCCAGCTAGCGCTCACTGCTTTCCTCACCCACTTTTTCCTTTCTTTATTTAATAGCATATCCCATTAATATTCCTTTCCCCCGCTGCTCCTAATAGCCGCGCCCAGTGGCGCGATCGTTAGAGTTTTACATGTGAGTAGCAAATGACACTTTGATTGGCTGTGATGTGGAGATGGGGGTCCCCCGCCGGCTCTGGGTCGGGGGCCCCGGCTGAGCTGCGAGATCCTGCCGAGCCTCGGTCTCACTGCGCGTGCTGACTCAGTGTGTGGTTCTGCAGGGAGAGGGCGAGAGGGAGAGATAGGGAGAAAAAGTGAGAACACATGATGAGAGAAATAATGGGCTACATGAGCGGAGTGCTTTCCACTTGCCCCCCCACCCAATAATAGAGCAGAAACACAGCCGCCTCCCACAGCACAGACAGCGAGGCCTCCTCGCTCCTCCATACGCCGGCTGACGAAAGAAGAGAACGGGAGAGAAACGACTCTGCGACGTACCGGTCGGTGCAGCACAGAGCCTCACGTGTGCTAACGGGAAAACAACCGAGGGAAAAGAAAAATGGCAGTTTGAAAGCAATTTAAACACCAAGCTCAACACGCGGCCAACAATAGAGCAACAACAGATCCGCCATTTTTGCAGATGGAATAGGAAGTCCGTAGGACCAACTCAAGACCGTGTAGTGTTTGGAGCGCCCCGGTTTGTTTGTCAGGGCCTTGAAACCCTCGTAGCTTTTCATATTGTGATTCATATTTTACAGAAAGTGT
>NC_140532.1:1071079-1186079 GCF_057382185.1 Mchenga conophoros
GATCTTTTAACCGAGGACATTGGAGACGTAGCAAGAACCCAGACGGGCCCAGTCGATACACAGGACTGTCAGACTGCTTAGAGAGAGCGAGGCTAAAGCCTGCAGAGCCACGGGCCCGGGGGAAATATGGCCCTGTCGCATTACCCACGCTGACACACACAAACAGGAACAGATTCATAGACTTGCACTCACGGCTAAGGCCACATGCACGTACACACACACACACACACACACACACACACACACACACACACACACACCAAGGAAAAAACAAAAACAAGCAGAACAGAAAACTAGAATATACACACAAGAACACACAGCCTCATGGGGAACAGATAGAGATAAGAGAAAATCTAATCCTATCTGCTGCCTACACCATTACGCACACACAAAAATGGGGGGGTGCCTTTGTGTTGAGTTATAGAGGGGGGAGGAGCGCCACCGCCGTCTCTAATATGTACGTGTATGCACAGGCGCGTGATGGTTGTTAAGCCCGGTCAGCCTGATGCAGAGAGAACAGTGGAGGAGGAGAAGCCTGCGCAGCTGCAGCGTTTCTTCGGCTGAATCAGTCCGAGGTGCAAACCTCCAGGTACGGTCGCACACTTTGCTGTTCTGTGATGATGTAACAGGTGCACTCTGAAAAGCAGGTGCCAAGTGTGTAATAGTCACAGGAAGAGGAAGCACTGCTGTTGGAACAATGCCGTGTGTCTGTGTGTGTGTCTGTGTGTGCTGCCTCCACAGATGAGTGTGTGTGTGTGTGTGTGTGTGTGTGTGTGTGTGTGTGTGTGTGTGTGTGTGTGTGTGCGTGCGTGCGCGGGGGTAAGTGGAAGCAGTCCACATGCTGTGTGTGTGTGTGTGCGTGCGTGTGTGTGTGTGCGTGCATGCATGCATGTGTGCGCGCGCGGGGGAAGCAGTCCACATGCTGTGTGTGTGTCTGTGTGTGCTGCCTCCACAGATGAGTGTGTGTGTGTGTGTGTGCGCCCCATCTCTGTTGCTGTTTTTAACACCAAATGAAAAATCACCTCAGTCGTCTTGTGCTCTTCTTCGGGTTCAGTGTATTTATAGCTCCGAGCTGACACTCCTCCAACAGCATCCGTGTCTGTGTGTCTGCGACGAGCAGATGGGCCGTCTTAGTCCTCTTCCTCTGCTCCCTGGCTCGTCTTTAGCCCCACCTGTCCAGGACAGGATGCTGCCTCGGGAGCAGATCAAAAATAAACGCACCCCCTGCCCTTAACGCCCCGCCGACATGTATTCCCTGCTCTCCTTCTGCTTTTCCATCCCTCAGTCTTATGTCTCTCTAGCTCTTCCTCCTATTGTAAAGAACACACGATTGTCAAATGATCAGAAAGACCTCCTTTACTGCCGTCTCTTTCCAAGTCACGATGACCACCCCCACTACACTGTCACCACACCCAGGGTGACTCCTCTGACCGTGTCCTGTTTGGAGGGCTCCCTCCCTTTCTTCCTCCCACGGGGACGTCCCCTCTCCTGTTGCTCCTGGCCCATGCAGCCAGGCTTGGACCGGTACGCGAAACCCAAAATACACTCACAGCATGAAGGGCACGCACAAACACAACGTCAAAGACAAACACGATTGACTCTCCACCAGATTCGCAGCAAAGGTGGCGCCTCCCTGCTGGAAGCTGTTACACAAAGTAGGAAGTGACCTCACCTCCAGCAGAAATAACCGATCATTCCCGAGCACTGCACAACACATCTGAGTCACACCATTACGGAGACAAACATGTGCTGCTTCAAGTGAACCATGGCTCTCGTCCTCACGCACACAGCGCGCTCTCAGTGCTGAGGAATGCAGCGCTCACACACGGCAAAGTTTAGTGCCAGATGACCACTGCTTAACAAAACACAGAAATATCCTCACTAACACGCACGCACACAAAATGTCAACAGACAAGCAAATAAATGGAAAGGGAGAGGTTAAATAAATGCACGCACACGATTCAGCCGATACATGCGCTCGCAATTCAGCAGAGCGTGCTGGTCGTATTACCGCACACGCCTAAACCACATGAAGCCCTGACCAAAGATTAACGTAAAATAATGGATGAAAGGTGAGAGGAAAGGGTTGAAGCCACAGATGAAGAAATGGGGATATAAGTGAATGCAAAGCTGCAGATGAAGACGACTGAACAGAAGCTGTTAATAAATATCAGATAATCAAGAAAGTCCCATTTATCTGAGTGTTGAGGAGCAGAGAGAGAAAACGTGTGTGGCGAACAAACCAACCAAACAATAGTTTTTATGCTTCATTTTAACGACTTAAGTAATGAACATCTAACAGGCTGAATCTCCCAATTTAACCAATAAAATATGCTCCAACCCACGAGCTTCATATTTACTATGGGCTTTCTTTCTGTGCACTGTATTTAAAGTTACTCCAGCTGTGGCTTTTAGTCTAAAAATGAACCACATCTGTAAAGCTGACACATGGAAATGAAATGCGAGGACGCAGCTTCTCTGTTGTGAATATTTGCTGGTGTGTGACAGTAAACTGAACATGTTTGACTCATCAGCTGCTGCTGCTGAAGAAACGTCTGTGAATGAAATAAGTGAAAAAGCCGGGACACTCTGTAACAACTCCAAACTGCTACAATCAGCTGATGCATTCAAAACGTACTTAAAATGTTTCTGAGCCAGTTTACATGTAAAAGCAGTGAAGAGTGAACGAGAGGAGAAGACTGTGGTCAAACTATCACTGATGGCTGACGTAATAATGTCCCAGACAATCAGACTTACAGGGACCAACACATGCATGGAGGTGCAGTGTGTTTGCGAGTGCCTGTATCTGCCACAGTGTGTTTTGGCAGAGCTGCTACAGCACAACACTACAGTGCCTCTTCTGTTCTATGACACATTGCTGCTGTTTACCTGTCTCTCACACACACACACACACACACACACACACACACACACACACACACACACCAAATGACAGGAACCTGGTCCAAGCTGTTAGGACCCCTCCAGGCGTTGGCTCACATAGTGTCCGTTGTATTTGTCGCTCCACTTCATGTGCATCCATTTGTTTATCGCACCACATCAAAGTGACTTCGTGGTGGTGACTACGGCCTCTGTGACTGCTGCTGCCGATGCCTTCGACTGTTTTACGATTTTACATTCGTGAAAGCATAAATGAGAACGCGTACAGGTGTGCCCTCACCCCCTCATGGACCCCCTGGCTGTAGCTCAGGTAGCAGAGCAGGTCAGCCACTCATCAGAAGGTCGGTGGTTCGATCCCAGGCTGCCTCCTGGCTGCATGCCAAATATCCTTGGGCAAGATACTAACCCCGTGTTTGTCTACTGGTGGTGGTCAGAGGGCCCGGTGGCGCCAGTGTCCGGCAGCCTCGCCTCTGTCAGTGCGCCCCAGGGCAGCTGTGGCTACAATGTAGCTGCCATCACCAGTGTGTGAATGTGAGTGTGAATGGGTGGATGACTGAATGTAGTGTGAAGCGCTTTGGGGTCCTTAAGGACTAGAAAAGCGCTATATAAATGCAGGCCATTTACATTTTACTATTTATCCTTCTATGTAAATGCAACATGAACAAAACGTGCTTTGCGTGTGTGTAACGGTGAAGACTGCACAAAGTTCCTACAGTGTTAACAGCCACAGACACAATTTGGATTGAATTTTTCCTGGGGGGCGGTGACCAGAACATTTTTCTGACTTTCCTTTTAAAATATTTCTGTTGACATATTTAAGCTGCTTCTGCTTCAACCTTTAAACTACTATAAATGAAAACGCCTTTTATTCAGAATATTGTAGCGCTCGAAGCATCAGTGATGGCTGAGGTCGCATCAGCAGACGTGTTACTGTAATCAGCTGCTTCTGTGTCTCCGTGTCTCTGTCTCTCCGTGTCTCTGTCTCTCTCTCTGTCTCTGTGTCTCTGTCTCCGTGTTTCTGTCTCTCCGTGTCTGTCTCCGTGTCTCTGTCTCCGTGTTTCTGTCTCTCCGTGTCTCTGTCTCCGTGTCTGTCTCTCCGTGTCTCTGTCTCTCCGTGTCTCTGTCTCTCCGTGTCTGTCTCCGTGTCTCTGTCTCCGTGTTTCTGTCTCTCCGTGTCTCTGTCTCTCCGTCTCTGTCTCCGTGTTTCTGTCTCTCCGTGTCTCTGTCTCTCCGTGTCTGTCTCAGTGTTTCTGTCTCTCCGTGTCTCTGTCTCTCCGTGTCTGTCTCCGTGTTTCTGTCTCTCCGTGTCTCTGTCTCTCCGTGTCTCTGTCTCTCCGTCTCTGTCTCCGTGTTTCTGTCTCTCCGTGTCTCAGTCTCTCCGTGTCTCTGTCTCTCTCTCTGTCTCTGTGTCTCCGTGTTTCTGTCTCTCCGTGTCTCTGTCTCTCCGTGTCTCTGTCTCTCCGTGTCTCTGTCTCCGTGTCTCTGTCTCTCCGTGTCTCTGTCTCTCCGTGTCTCTGTCTCTCTCTCTGTCTCTGTGTCTCTGTCTCCGTGTTTCTGTCTCTCCGTGTCTCTGTCTCTCCGTGTCTGTCTCCGTGTCTCTGTCTCTCCGTCTCTGTCTCCGTGTTTCTTTCTCTCCGTGTCTCAGTCTCTCCGTGTCTCTGTCTCTCTCTCTGTCTCTGTGTCTCTGTCTCTCTGTCTCCGTGTTTCTGTCTCTCCGTGTCTCAGTCTCTCCGTGTCTCTGTCTCTCTCTCTGTCTCTGTGTCTCTGTCTCCGTGTTTCTGTCTCTCCGTGTCTCTGTCTCTCCGTGTCTCTGTCTCTCCGTGTCTCTGTCTCTCTCTCTGTCTCTCTCTCTGTCTCCGTGTCTCTGTCTCTCCGTGTCTCTGTCTCTCCGTGTCTCTCTCTGTCTCTGTGTCTCTGTCTCTCCGTGTCTCTGTCTCTCCGTGTCTCTCTCTGTCTCTGTGTCTCAGTCTCTCCGTGTCTCTGTGTCTCTCTGTCTCTGTCTCTCTGTCTCCGTGTCTCTGTCTCTCCATGTCTCCGTGTCTCTCTGTCTCTGTCTCTCTGTGTCTCCACCTCTCTCTTCGGTTTTGAATCACTTTTTCTTTCTGTGTCTTCTCCCTGTTGAACAACAACAAGTCTGGGGATTCAGGGACATCACTGTGTGTGTGTGTGTCTGTGCGCGTGTTTGTGTGTGTGTGCGTGTGTGCGCGTGTGTGTGTGTGTGCGTGTGTGCGCGTGTGTGTGTGTGTGTGTGTGTGTGTGTGTGTGCGCGCGCGTGTTTGTGTGTGTGTGCGCGTGTTTGTGTGTGTTTGTGTGTGTGTGTGTGTGTGTGCGCGCGTGTTTGTGTGTGTGTGTGTGTGTGTGCGCGCGTGTTTGTGTGTGTGTGTGCGCGTGTTTGTGTGTGTGTGTGCGCGTGTTTGTGTGTGTGTGTGCGCGTGTTTGTGTGTGTGTGCGTGTGTGTGTGTGTGCGCGTGTGTGTGTGTGTGTGTGTGTGTGTGTGTGTGTGCGCGCGCGTGTTTGTGTGTGTGTGCGCATGTTTGTGTGTGTTTGTGTGTGTGTGTGTGTGTGTGTGTGTGCGCGCGTGTTTGTGTGTGTGTGTGTGTGTGTGTGTGTGTGTGTGTGTGTGTGTGTGTGTGCATGTCCCAGGTCCCCATTCTAATAACACAGTCTCCCAGTGAGCAGTGGGGCAGCTGAGTACGCTCCCCTGGAACGCCACAGGGATCTACGGATCAAATTCACACACATACACGCACACACACACACACGGACACACACACGGACACACACACACCCTATTGCCAGTTCAGCCACATCCACACCTTTCCATAATTCAGTCAGAGCGAGACAGTGAGGCTCTCAGATTCACACAAACACAAAGATAACATTATTCACAGACAGACTGCTAAACACAGCTCATTCCACATTGTGCTCTAATACCAGCAGCAGGCAGTGAACACGTCTCCCACCATATTCTTTGCTTTGCATTAACTACCAGGAGCACAGCTTTTTTCATTAGTTTTGCTGTGAGGGCATAGATTTACATATTTTCTACTTTCTAGGTAGCCTCAACATGCAGCACTTGATGAGGAGCTGCACCGATGTCTTCATGCTGCTGTACTCAATAATATCATTGCACTATATATGTGTATATATGTGTATAGAAACCAACACACAAGCAAAAGGACCCCCCCCATCCATCTTTCTATTCATCTGACCAGCGATTCACCCATCCAGCAGTGTTTAAATATTTACTAGAGCTAAAGGAAATGATGTTGCAAAACAGATGAGGGGAGAAAAGTGGGTGATTTAAACAAAACGAGGGGGAGAAAGAAGCATGGAGGGCAGACGCTGCAGTCTAGCACCCCCTGGAGGCTGAAGACGAATGTGACGATCAAGATGACTATCGGGGAACGAGGGAGGGAGCCAGAGCTGAAACAGAGCTGAACGACTGTTTAGAAACATCCACAAGAGGGAAATACAGTCTTCAGGATTCATGCGACTACTGTACATAATGTACATATTTGGATGGAGATGAAATACTGGAAATAACGCAGGCTAAAACCCAGTATAAGCTACGTTTGGTAGTTTTTAAGAATGTACATCTATTAGAGGAGCGAATGTAAGTCAGCCTTTTAACACAGATACAGTGATGCTAATTAGTGAGAAAAAAAGGAGCAAAGCAGGAAAAGAAAGAAAGAAAACAGAGAATGAGAAAGTCGTCTGTGAAGTCTGGGAGTAAAGGCAGAGAGATCCAGAAGGGCCTCACTGATCAGGGCCACAGCATTTTTTATTTACACACCCACAGACACACCAAAACATCTCTTATTTACCAGCTTACGTCTGCACTATTTATGGGGCGCTGGGGAGAGGCACAGAAGAGAGGAAGAGAGGAGAGGGGCTAAAATATGCATAGGGGCTGGTTCTTCTGGGACGGCGGCGGGGAGTCAGAGCGAGGGAGGAAGACGGGAAGGGAGAACGAAAAGATTTGAGTCTGTATGTGTCAGAGACAGAAGGATGTGAGCGATGGAGGAAGCCAGAACTTTGTATGCAAAGAGAGAGACGGAGAGAGGGGCTGAAGGAGTCAGAAGGGAGAGAGGATGATGCAGCGGCGTGTCCGTGCTGCAATTACCCTTGGGGTGCAACTGTGTGTGCACGTGTGTGCACGTGTGCGCAAACAGAGAGTGACATCATATGGCCCCTCGGAGGGGCTCAAAGAGGCCAAAGCCTTTGCTAGCCGGCCAACCAGCCTTCTTCATCCATCCATACCTCATTAAAACACGCACGCATACACACAAATGACATCTATTCCACTTACTCTCTCAGTTCCACGTGCGCACGCACACAGCTAGCAGTGGCATTAACCTCCATGCTTGTAGCTCTCCATCTCCCCCAGTCAGCCTTTCTGTCTAGCCCACTTAGAGAGACCTCCCATGGGGCAGTGGAGCTGTGGCAGGTCAGGCTCGGGCTTTTCACACACACATACTCACACACACTTGGGTCAGGACCAAAGAGTAACAAGATGGATTTAGCACCAGTGCAACAGCCAAAGAGGAGGAAGGAGAAGGAGCTGGGAAAAGCTCAGCGAAGGTGATGAAGCAGACACCTTCTATGATCCATGTTGGAGCTCGATATGAGGCGAAGTGATGAGGCGAGATTAAACAGGAAACGAGTCTGAACTAAAAACGGGCTAAAATATTCATTTTAAATACGAGCATTGTAACGCGTTCTTCTTCTTCTTGTAACACCATGAAATTATGAGCAGGAAATGTTAAACACAAACATGTTCATGAGTTTAGCATGGAAGCGTCTGCCCGCGGCGCCTCCACACAACCAAACAACAATCGTGTCAATTCATCACTGTGAAGATCCTGTGACCTGGTCAGACGGCAGGAGAGAAATCATCTGGTATAAGTGTGTGTGTGTGTGTGTGTGTGTGTGTGTGTGTGTGTGTGCGTGTGTGTGCGTGCGTGCAGAGAACGAGGGAGGTGTGTGCGTGTGTGTGCGTGCGTGTGTGTGCGTGTGCGTGCGTGCGCGTGTGCAGAGAACGAGGGAGGTGTGTGCGTGTGTGTGCGTGTGTGTGCGTGCGCGTGTGTGTGTGCGTGTGTGTGCGTGCGCGTGTGTGTGTGCGTGTGTGTGCGTGCAGAGAACGAGGGAGGTGTGTGCGTGTGTGTGCGTGCGTGCGTGCGCGTGTGTGTGCGTGTGTGTGCGTGCGTGCGTGCGTGCAGAGAACGAGGGAGGTGTGTGCGGTGCCTGTGTGGACATTAACCGACAGGGTCCAGCAGTCACCCTGCTGTTAAATGGACTGGCCAGCCATATGCCCACCACCACTGGCCTTATATCATTGCCATTTTGTGTGTGTGTATGTGTGTGTATGTGTGTGTATGTGTGTGTATGTGTGTGCGTGCGCAGGGTAGCTGGGCCTTGCCCAAACTCAAATAATCATGATTACAAAATGTTTTCTTTTTGTTTTTATGTGGCTGACTCTCTCAGTTATCGATGAAGCCAGCACATCAACATAATACATATGTTACTGCTTTTTTGACCGATCAAACGTTAGCTGTGTCATTCTGAGGGGACGGCCAATAAAGATGTAATATATGAAACAGAGAAACAGGAAATAGCACCAAGCAGACGTGTGATGGTGCTTCTGCAGGTTTTATGGAGACACACTGACCCACAAACAAAAATGAATTAAAACTGTAAATATTTAGTATTTTACGTGGGATTAAATCCTGTGTACGTCTCACGTACAGATCCGTCGATGTCACGATGTTTCACCGCTAACAGTAGCCATGTTTGACTTCTCAGCTGCCAAAGGCTTCAAGAAATGGACGATGACAGGAAGGTTTACATCATCACAGACCTGGCCACAGCTGGTCCAGGACCCACTCTGGGGTGACTTATATCCACTCATCTCTTTCACACACACACTCAGTGCGTCTGGACCCTAAAAACACGAAGCATGCCAGAAGCCTGCCGGGCCTCATGAGGAAAGATGGAAAAAGAGGGACAGAAGAACAGGAACTATGTGAAAGAGGAGATGTGACAGGACATACTGAAGTTAGTGGATGTTGAGGAACACTGAAAAGCGTTTGCCTTGTTTCGGATATTTGCGGATTACACCTTCTTGTACAGTTGCACAAAGTTCATTCACTACAGTGTGCTGCAGCAACGTCTGCACTATTCTAATAATTTACCTGGAGCAGTACACAGATGGGAAAATTAGGTCAATGTCAACACAGAGATAGAACGAGGGTGTCCTACCTGTAGTTCTGTCTGGAAAAAGAACTTCTGTGGACACTGGGAACAGTCGTAGATCTTGTCTTCCTGACCGTGGACAGCAAAAATGTGTTGCTGGAGCTTGTTGGCCTGCACAAACACTGAGAGAAGAAGAAACACAGAGCAGGTTACACAGTGTTTATTAGATGAGGTCCTCGTGTGTGAATCGATTCTAGAGGCTTCCTCGGTTCTGTCTGACCGGGTGGGGGACGGAGCAGTCGGCCTGCACCTGAAGGATAGAGAGCAGTCCTCTGAGGACGCCAGCGCGCACATCCTGGACAGAGACGACAGACTAGAGTGAAAGACGTTGTCCCCTAATCATGGGATTTTTGGGGAGCCGTTTTGTGTAAGTGCTGACCTGACTGTCATGTATTTGGCTCCATCTGTTTTGCTTCTATTAAGGACATCAAGGACAGCCCAGCCTCTCGCTGATGCCGAAGACACTCGCTGAGTTTGGCTGACGGTATAAAAAACAGTCAGTGGAAGGATAAACTTCAAAGCTGTTGTAATATGTGCTCGTCTCTCTTCAGGTTGTTACATAATAAATGTACATGCTGCCCATCACCTGAGGCAGTTACTTCTGCACGACAGTAAACCTTGTTTGTTCGTGTTTTTCACGATGTTCACATCTGGGCTTGTGTGGAATTTCATGCTGCCTTGACTGATGAGAGCTTTGGATGAGAAAGGACCCACAGGTGGTCTCATACAAAGGCTTCCCACCAGCCATGATGCATCTCAAGTAGGGCTGGGCCATATCATACCGTTCACGGTAATACCGGTGTAATTTTGGCAACGATAGAAAAATGAAATATCGCGATAGAATATGGGTAAAACGCGCATGCGCAGTGCCTTTGTTTTCATACGCACATGTCGGAAAAAGCATGGCGGCGAAAGCAAATCGTTGAATGAAACAGATGAACCTGAACTGGTTTGTAAAAATGCTGCAGCTTCACTGGTGTGGAACTGGTTTGGCTTTCGTCCGTCAGATACACAACAAAGCACTATTTTTGGTAGAGCATGCTAGCGGGCCGTCGTTATTACCGTGTTGTTTGGAAAATACGGCGCACTTAAAATCAATCCTTTGATTTTTCTGAAAGTCGACAGAGCTCCTTATAACCCCGTGTGCCTTATGTATGAACTCTGGTTGTGTTTACTGACCTGGAAACGATTTTATGTGCACGGCGCTCGAACATCTGTCAGATGTTTCAGTACGACTTTGCTGAGCTACGAAGCCGCACCGCTTGATGGATTTTCGGAGCATTACGGCTGTCGTAGGCGGAGCCTCGCGGAGTGATACGTACTGTGCTTCAACATAATATTACCGTACTGTGTGTGTTTAACCTCTTTTTAAGTGTTGTGGACATTATACATGGTTATGCTGAGGATATGTCGGCCAGTTTCCACTGGAAACGCCTTTTGGTTAAACTGTCAATGAGGAATTTGCATTTGCACTAATAAAGTTGTAAAAGTATTTTTTAATTATATCGTCAGTTATATCGTAACTTTAAAATGCACATAAAAAACAGCTGCTTGTTTAAGTGAAAATACATTGATGTGTTTTTTTTTTCACTAATAAAGTTGTGGAGTCGTAAAGTATTTTGTCTCGTGTCAATTATATCGTCAGTTATATCGTTATCACAAATTTTCAAATGTATATGGATAGGGTTGCCAACCGTCCCTTAAAATACGGAATCGTCCCGTATTTCGAAACAAAAGTACACGTCCCGTATTGAGCTAATAAGGGACGCACTTTGTCCCGTAATCCAGTGAGAATCAAAAGTAGTCTATAAATGTTAATGGAATTAACGCTTTGTTGGAAAGCATAATTCCCAGCCCCTCTCCTGCTTTGTGACCAATGAGCTGACAGCACACTTATGACAATTCGAGTATGACAATTCAGATTATCTCATTGGTCGAGGAAAGGTCGCTTACGGAGAAAATACCGGAAGACAACAGATGACCACAACAAGAAGCATGGCCAACAGGGAAACAAACGCCGACACTGCGGTGCAAGTCTCGGATGACAGTACACCTAAAGCTGGGCAGACACTGTGCGATTTTTTCAGTCGCGTTATTCAGCTCCTGCTCAAACTGCACGATTGACTCGCAGGGGTTAGAAGTTCATAGGTCACGATGCAGGTCTCACACTATACCGCCCGATGCTCTGATGCGACCTGAGTGCTCACACTGTGCCTCCATAACATGAAGGTTATAACAGAAATTCTGTCGCTCGCTCTCCCTCCGTCTTTCACTCACACAGACACACCACCATCAACTTTGCTAAATTGCTAATGAAAAACATGATCAGGCAGCTGTGATTGAGCAGCAGTGTAAATCCAATTATTTTCACGGTTGTTGTGGTCGTGATAATTTTGTGAGGCCACATCGAAAAGGCTCGGATGAGCTTTCCAAAGTTCTACAGGTTGTGCCTCCATCGCTTGTGTCCAGATCACACGCTGCACAGCCGTGCTGCTCCATCTTTTTCACTGACATTTGTGTTTGCGCGTGCGCAGTGTGACAAACTGCGGCGACACCCTCACGACCAAGCGATTGATGATCGGGAGCTGGTCGTGAGGTGTCAATCGCTTCTCGTTACCCCACATATACTACACGATGCACGACGCAGTATATGTGGGGCAGGAGACTGCAGGAGTCCAGCATTATGCTGGGCTCACACTGTGCGATTTTTGGCCCATTTTGAGCCGATTTTTGAGTCGTGCGACCGTTTTGGCGATCGGCCCGATTTTGGCCTTCATCGTGCGTCGTGTAGTATACGTGGGGTAACGAGAAGCGATTAACACCTCACGACCAGCTCCCGATCATCAATCGCTTGGTCGTGAGGGTGTCACCGCAGTTTCTCACACTGCGCACGCGCAAACACAAATGTCAGCGAAAAAGACGGCGCAGCACGGCTGTGCAGCGTGTGATCTGGACACAAGCGATGGAGGCACAACTTTGGAAAGCTCATCCGAGCCTTTTCGATGTGGCCTCACAAAATTATCACGACCACAACAACCATGAAAATAATTGGATCTACATGCTGCTCAATCACAGCTGCCTGATCATGTTTTTCATTAGCAATTTAGCAAAGTTGATGGTGGTGTGTCTGTGTGAGTGAGAGACGGAGAGAGAGAGTGACAGATTTTCTGTTATAACCTTCATGTTATGGAGGCACAGTGTGACTCAGGTCGCATCAGAGCATCGGGCCGTATAGTGTGAGACCTGCATCGTGACCTATGAACTTCTAACCCCTGCGAGTCAATCGTGCAGTTTGAGCAGGAGCTGAATCGCGCGACAGAAAAAAATCGCACAGTGTCTGCCCAGCTTAAGCCCAGCATTAGAGCAGCAATGTTTGTTCCCCTCAGAGAATGGGAAAAATGGGAAAAGGAAAACACCTGGCTGGAAAAAGTTAATATGGGCATGTGCAGTGAATATCAGCGCTATGTGGCCAGAAGTGTGATAATATAATTTGTTTTGTGTAATAAATGACTGCAAGGATAGATGATTACAACAAATAGATGACTAATACATAAAAGTAATACATATTTTAATAATGATGATGAGTTAAGTTGCGTAATCATGGGAACAAGCGGGTTTACAAACAGGAGCAGCTGATTAGCATTAGAAAAGCTGAAATAATACCTCAACTGAAGCCAATTGTACTAAATGCACTAAATGTGCACAGTTACAAGAATATTTTTCTTTCTATTGTTTTCTATTAATTTAAGTTAAGCATGACAGGCTTCTGTTTAAGAAAGAGACCTGTTTTACTGTGTTAATGTTGTCATTTTGAGCTAAAAATAAATGGCTAAATGATCATTTGTTTCCCATATGGTCATATCACAAAGAATATGCATCTGCTTAAATCAACTTCAAGTCAAATGGTTAAAAATAATTTCACACACAAAAAAAGAGCTAGAAAATTAACCACAGTGGGAAGGGTGAAGACAACTGGGTCGCCCGGCCCTGGCCACGAGGTGTCCCTTATTTATTTTTCGGGGAGTTGGCAACCCTAATGGTGATAAATATTTTTGGTCATATCGCCCTGCTCTCAATCATCCAGGTGAGTAAATCCCAAAAGGTTGATCGAATTGATCTGGACGTAGCGTTTTCAGTGTCACTCGACAGGTGACCAACATGTCCTTACAAACAGCACATGTGCACAGTGATTCAGCGAGTTTCAGTCATTGTGGACATGTGCTGCTTAAAAGGAAACGTTGGTCATCTGGATGATGAAGAAACGTTTCTCCCACTGGTAACGTCCGGATGAACAGGATCATCCTTTTACGATTCCCATCAGTCAGTTAACGTATGCAACCAAACAGAAGTCCAGCTGCCTTCTAATTAACTGGTTAGGATTAACCAGTGATTACTGGGACTCAAAGATATCTCACCACTGATGGCAGTGACCTGAAGGGGAAGTCCAGCTACGTGTGGGTAAGGTGTCAAATTCAGGCTGTATTACTAAACTTTACACGTCGGCCTAGTCGTGACTCAGGGCACTCAAAGTTGTCCTACATGATGATGTTTTGGGAGAGTAAGAATCAAAACTGACACTTAGCATACACTATAAATACTAGAGATGGACCGATCCGATATTACGTATCGGTATCGGTCCGATACTGACCTAAATTACTGGATCGGATATTGGAGAAAAATAAAAAATGTAATCCGATCCATTAAATATCAGGAAAGCAGCTCACAAAACTTGCAACACGCCGTAACTCGCCTCAGAACGTTAGCACGTCGGAGCAGTATGCATCACGTGATAGAGCAGCTGTGGCATGCGGGACCTGTTGGTGCTCTGGATAGCATGTGGAGCTTCGCTAGCAACCCGGCATTTCATCTCCGACAAAGTTATCCCCGAGAGAAGTAAAGCAAGTGTGTAAGTCCATCTCTGAATGTTTGTAAAGCATTCCTGCGTTAAGCTTAACAAGCGACTGCGTCTTCTTGCTGCGACTTCAATCATGAAACTGCTTAATGATCAGCTGATCGGCTTTTCTGTCGCGAGTCCGTGTCTCTGGTTTGTTTTTGGCCCACTTTGCACCAGAAAGAGGAAACCAGCGGCTGAACAACAGCAGCACGTTTAAGCTTGATCAGCTGTTGTTAGAATTTATTTATTATTACTTTCTACTCGAGGATCTTTTTCTACGTAGCTGACGGCTGGTAACTGTGCAGGGGCGGATCTAGCAAAGTTTAGCCAGGGGGGCCGATAGGGCATGAACAGGGAAAAGGGGGCACAAAGACATACTTTTCTTTCTTATTCTCATTTAAAATGTCGAGCTTTTAATAAATAATTATCTGACACCCAAAGTTTTAATTTGATGCAAAATGTATAGAAGTCCATTATTGTATATAGTGACTATTAAGTCTAATATATATACCCTAGTAAGCTATAGTACTTTTTCCTTTGGGAAGGTACCATCTGTGCAGTCTGCAATTTTGTTGAAGAAAGATGTTGAATCTATTTAATATTTCTTGAAAAATAATTGATTTCTGTGCATTTTTTTTCACACTGCATCAAATTAAGGTTGATTACGTCGATTAAGCATCATGAGGTGGAGCGTGAGGGGTGGTTCCCTATTTTTTATTTATTTATTTTTGTTGTTGCTGGGAGTTGGAACCCTATTAGTTAGGTTGCTTAATATTTACGCTAAGTACTCTTTAAAATACCAGAATAGGGAGGATGGTGTAGGTTTAAGTTTATTAGATTGATCAGTATTGCTGAACTATGAAATTTTTTTTTTTTGCATACAGGTATAACAGAATAGCTTTAGTGTAGTTGTTGTTTTAAACTTGAGTATGAACTTATACAAAATGCAGCAAGATATTTAAAAAACAGTTTTGTTGATTAAAAAACACTATATCGGATTCATATCGGTATCGGCAGATATCCAAATTTATGATATCGGTATCGGACATAAAAAAGTGGTATCGTGCCATCTCTAATAAATACCCCCCCAACCACAGTCAAATACATCCAAAGCCAATGAAGGTTGACTGGAAAGGACGGAACATATAAGACGGAGTAAAGCAGTAGAAGGAACGAGAGAAAACAGGAAGCGCTGTCCTCAGAGACCGTGTGCTATTTATCAATAAATTATCTCTCCTTTTTTTAACTTCCGCGCCGTCTCACACACTTTTTTCCTTCTTTCTCTTCCCTTTGTTTCAGTAAACTTTTGGTTTTCGCTGTGAGTGTGTATGTGTTGAATTATTAAGCCTCCCCACAGGAGTGGTGCCCATCTTACTAATTCATAAGCCACCAAGGAATAGAGTTAAAGTTTAAAGCGTTTGTGTGTACCTGGGGGGTAGGCACACAACACAAGACAAACTCAACAACCGAGAGAGGGAAAGAGAGCAACGGAGAGCCAGGCACAGAGAGGGAGATGGAACGAGAAGAAGCAAAAGCAAAGGTGCTGACTTAGTTTCTCCTAAAATAGGTGCTGAATGAGAGTGTGAACACCGCAGGCCTAATGTGGTCATCCAGCATTTTGTTTCTGCCCTCCAGTGTATTGCAAAGGCTGAAAGTACTCCATATTTGGAGACATTACTGTGTTCACATCTGCACACACACACTTCTGGTAGGGGCTTCTTTAGCTGCGGCGCCCTGCTGCGGGATCACTCCCACAGTTTGAAATGTTAAAACAATGAATATTGCAAAATCTGAAATGCCAAAGCCGTTCCAGCACATTTACTGAGCGCGACGCAGAGAGAGACAGCTCTGAGCCGCAGCAGGTACAGCAGCTGATAAGGATGATTCAAGTGCAGATATTAACTTTACCAGGCTGAGCACACCCCTTTGGCTTTCAGACGGTTTTATTTAGCACACAATAAAACACAAAACAGCGAGGACATTTTTCTTTTCGCCATTGCTGATGGCGAAGCATCTGTACAAGCACAGCTGTAAATCTTCACCAACACGAAGAACAACAGTCACCTGTCGTGTACGTCATCAAACTGATGACGTTTAAAATCAAAGCAGACTTTGGACACAAGAGAAAAGGACTCGTCTGTGCTCTCGTCCTTGAAGGTAAATGTGTGAGTTTGCCTCTCACCTGTGAAGCAGACGGGACACTTGAAGGTACCTCCCATGCCTTCGAAGCTGTGCTCTATCAGGTGGCAAAGCAGCTTGGCAGGTGAATCAAACATCTGGTTACACAGCTTGCACTCATGATTGATGCCTTCCTCTGCAAATAGGAGACAGACACGCGTGTGGAGGCCGGATTAGACGACATAACACGGGAACACATGACATGATATCAGAATATTCATACAACATGCACGGTGGATGTTTTCTGTGTGCTCTGTCAGATATGCACACAATGGCTTTAGACTGTTTACCATTCCAGTATTTATAACAAGGAATTTATAATAAGTAATATCAGCGAAATGATGGGAGGCTGTAGTTTGAGCAGAATTGAAAGGACAATGTACGGAAAACTGAACTGAGAGACATTATCCTGCTCACGCTCCGAGAAGAACCAAAATCTTTCCCAGCTGGTAATTGCCTGTCTTCCCCATCGGGTTTGGGGATGATCTACCCCTCCTACAGCTATCCCTTGCCTCCCTCTGTCCTCATTATCTGTCCTTCCCCACTGCAGTCACTCATCCATCCCTCACTCACCCATTCCTTCCTCTGTGTCCCCCTTCGTCTCTCTTGGTCCATCACTCTCTGATTAATTGGTACGGTTTCCAATTCGCACTCCGTGCGACTTATTTTCACGTACAGTATTCGGATTTCCTGTGTAAGACTTGGTCACGCCTTACATTTTGTATCAAATTCAAATTAAGATTGATCGGTTTGTGACAGCCGCTAACGGTGCTCCATAGCTCATCACAGCAGCACTGTAGTATAGATGAGAGATAAGGAGCTCGCTGCGTAAACATAAAGAGTTCTGAACGGAGATTAAATGTAAATATCATCGAGCTTCATCACACGAGCAGACGTCATCAGCCTTCGTCCTCTCTAAGGATCATAGCAGTGTTACTGCGTCTATTTTAAGATGGCGTGAGTGACATCACAACACCCACGGTGAAAGGTGGGCGTGCACCCCTTGACGATCTGGTCTCCTGCCCGTTGTCCTTATCACCATTGTACCACACAGGACAGACGCCCCAGTCGCCCACACACACACAAGCACACCAGAGGCCCGCCCTGCCCGGAGACATCAGATGGCGTCTTCTGTGGGGCAATCTGTGACCTCCTGAGGAACCGCACACACGTACACACAAACATGCGAACGCACAGAGCGCGCGATCTGTGTCTTTTCCCTCGTTTGTCACTTATCTCGTGTCCTGTAAGTGCAAACGTCCACACACACACACCGACACGGCAAAAGAGTCTGTGGAAGTTCAGCGTCAGAGCTGCAGGGGATCGCAAGGTTAATAACGTCTTCAATCACACATCCATGACACCCATACTGACTAATACACACAAACATGCACACACAGATTCCTATCTCTCTGTGCCTCAAAGGCCGACATGAGGGTGCCCTAATCCCGTCTCAATAGCCACGGGGGAGAGTGTGTGTGTGTGTGTGTGTGTGTGCGCCACATGGGCTTATGTGAATGAGATGGTATGCTCCGTGGACCCCAAACATCCCCGTTCCCCCGCACACACACAAACCTCAAAGGCTGCTGGGTTGTGTGGGGCGCCAGAGTGTCCGAGACACACTGAGACAGATAGAGGTTCATTATCATTTACTAGGAGATTGAACCAGCAGGAGAGAGTCACACGGAGCGAGGCGCACAGAGAGAGAGAGGCGTGTGCGGCTCTACCAGCTGAATCAATCGTCACATTTTCATTATTTCCTTAAAAGGACGCCTTTATTTAACAATGCATCATTTCAGCTGTACAGAAGGTGATACGGAGGCAGAGGGCCAACGCTGTAAGTAATGCCTACGCGTCAGTGAGCTCAGCATGTGTGCGCTTGTGTGCACGTGCGCGCTTGTGTGCATGTGTATTGGGGGGCTCTGTCGAAGCCACTTTAAAGCTCGTGTCCTCAGTGGGGGCAAAGCTCTCTTCAGAAGTCGCCTCGCACTCTCCCACGCTGCCAGGATCAGAGGGAGCGGTCAAACATCAGCCACCCTCTCATGTACACAATGATGAGTCCAACATCAGCGCTGCTCCAGGTTATTGTGCAGTTGTTGCAGTTACACAAACACACATCGTTGCACAAATCAAGCAAAGTCGTTATGTTTCTGTCGAGTTGACAGGTGGGTGGGGAATTTCTTTTTAATCTAAGGCATCAACCAGGGTTGTAAAACGCATTATTCCCTCATGATGTGATCATCTTCTTTTCTGGATTTAGCCAATAACGCTCGTATTTTATCAGCCAGTAAAAAGGACTGTTTGATTCGATAAGCACAGATGACGTCAACAAAAACAGAATTACAAAAGAAACCTTTGAAGCTAATTATTGGTCAATCAAATGTAGGGAGGGTGAAAAACAGGGGCCAAAAAATACGAAACTAGAGAAAGAGAGGGCGGCAAAACGCACAAAGAGAGAGAACTGAGGGGAAACAGTGAGGTGCAGAGAGATAATTGGGCTGTCCGGCACAAGGGCATGGAGAGAGGCCTCCATCGCCCGTGTGTGTGTCCCATGAAAGAGTTCTCTTTTCTGACAAATACATTGTTTTGATCAGTGTGTGTGTGGGGACCACTGTCTCTGTGTGCTGTCCCCCTCTGAGACACAGTCCGTGTGTGAGTGTATGTGACCCATAGTGAGATGACAGAGTCATAGAGCATCCTGCCGCTACGCTTTGTCTCACAGAGTGCATTTGATCCACCACCGCACACACACGCACACACAGACACACAACCCTGGGAGGCCTGTGCTGGGACAGAGAACACAGGGGAGAGCGGGATGAGAGGGAGAGAGGCAGGGTGAAGGTTAGGACTCTGAGTTTGTTACCCAACACAAAATTAACTTTTCTCTGCTTTTTAAATGCACATCAAAGCAAATCTATGCTTTCAACGGTAAACCAGTTATTGGTGGAACATTTAATCGCACTCTTTAAATAAATGTCATGCTGCTATACTGTCATTTAGAAATGTGCGTTGTCGAACATGTATTCTGCCATGTGTCAGGAGCTCTGTCTCCTGTCTGTAATCGTACATTTATCTAACAGCATTCGATTAGCATATCAGACAGACAGAAGGACAGAAAGACAGCACAGCTACAGCGTGATCACACACGAGACAACGCTGGAACCGCGCACACAACAGCTGCTAAAGTTTCGCCTCAAAGAGGAAATATTAGCAAGCGAGCAAACAGTGTGAGTGCAGTATGTGTGGATGGGCAGAAGGCAGCAACAAGGAGGGACACAAGTCCAAACTGCAGCCACACTCATCATTACAATTCCTCCAACACAACCTCCCCACTGCTCGTGTTCTCCCTCAGTCTCATTGTGTTGTTACCCACCTCTCTCTCTCTCGGCTAATTGACGAGAGGAGAAGGACCAGGTGGCATCATACCCGTCACACACACACACGCACGCACACACACACACACACACGCACACACACACACACACACACACACGCACACACACATAAATGAGCTCCTTGGTTTGTGTTGGGGGGTGACTCCCTAAGGCGCTGCCTCTCCTCTCACATGCTGCACACAGCTACGTGCATACACAAATATCTTAACCCTTTCTTAGTCTCGGCTGGGGACTCCTGTGGGTGCCCGGCCCCCACACCTTGCACCGTCCCCTCCCTCTCTCTGTGAATAGCTGCTGGGGGTCTCTGGGGTATCTACCTTCCATTACTGGCCTTCCCCGTTCCTGTCAACCCCCCCATCCCCAAACTATATGAATGTGGATGTGTGTGTGAGAGCAGTAAATTGTGTGTGTGTGTTTGGTCCCTGGTGGTGTAAAGGCCGTAAACCAAGCCAGGCGACTGATGGGGAGGACGGCAAGAGAGAGGCAGCGAGATAAAGGGAAGGAAGGCTGTGGAGAGGAAAGGAGAGATGACGGGACGGACGGGGATAGAGCAACAGAGGCGTCGGGAGAAAGAAGAGAGCAGTGGACGGAAGGAGGAGGAGGAGGAGTATGCACCTCTCTGGGGGGCTCGCTCAAGGTGTGTTTCCATGGCAACCAGGGGCAGGGGGGGGCGATGCGCGGGGTGTGAGCTTGACCCATTGGTAGTGTGGGGGCTGGAGAATACACACATGCACACACACTCGTAGAAACACACAACCTGCTGCAGTGCTGGAGGGGTCCCAAGAGTGCCCCCACCTTTACTCACCCTCTCTCTCATACACACAAACACACACACAGAGGAAGAATGCTGCAGTGCTGAGGTCCCGCGAGTACACAACACCCACACACAGTCTCCCTCCCTCCCTCCTCTCATCTTCCATTTTCCCTGTTTCCATCACTCTCTCTGTGAGGTAACTGTTAATATTTTCATCATTTGTTTACTCCTCATCTGACTCTGTGGATTTTTTACATACTGCTGAATGAAGATGGGATGCTGAGCTACAACGCCCGATCTGTGCATTTAAACACATCCAGTCTGCTTTCAAACGTTTGAAGGCACCATCTCTCACAAACGCGTGATGGAGACGGTAAAAGTGCCCGGCGCAGTGTCTGCGCGCCTTTGGTAGTTGGGCTTCCTAGTCCCTGTTCATCAAAGCCAAGCTGCTCCTGAAAGGTTAAAGTTCAGACAACGAGTAGCACAAACCACCCGCCATAATGCGCGCGCGCACACACACACACACACACACACACACACACACACACACACACACACACACACACACACACACACACACACACACACACACACACACACACACACGTCTGGTTTGCTATCCTCGTGGGGTCCTCCCATTGACATAATGCTTTCCCTAGCCCCTTACCCTAACCATCAAAAATGAGTGGCTAACCCTCACCCAATTGTAATCTTGACACTAAAACCACATTTGAGTGTGAAAAATGTCTTCAACCCTGTGGGGACCTGAAGGCTGGTCCCCACCAAGATAGGGAAACCGGTGTACACACACACACACAGTAGCCTGTTAGCCTAATGCAGATACATCATGATTTGGTTATTACCTTTCAGTTCTATGGACTCATTCATGGTGTCTGCAGGTGTACTGTGGGGTTGATGGTGACAGTGGGCTGTGGGCAGAAACACTCAACTCTCACCTTTTTGACAGACACATAAAGAGGAAACAAAAGAAAGGAGTGATGCTCTTTAAGTGCAACATGGGCCCAACTTTGGGCTTTTTTGGAAGTAAGGGCGCACTGGAATTTATGAACTACTCGTCTTTATACAAGAGAGAGTTTATACAAGAGAACAGGTAACAGCTCAACGCTTTACGTGAGACAAAGATGAATGGATGGTTATCCTCGTCCCTCCTTCTGCTCCTTCGCTCTGGACACGGTCAGACCCCGCAATCACCGTTTTCAGCAAAAACACTCGTTCTCACACATTAATACACAAACACAAGCAGACAGACGTATTATTGGCAGACGGGAGCAGCATATGGCGATGACCAGTTTGTGCACAAATTGAGCATATTTGTGTAGTGCAAAAGTGCATGTGTGTCTTGGAAGGAGACTGTGTGCATAATGTGCGTGTGTGTGTTTGTGTATAGCAGCTTGGATTTTCCCTATCAGATTACATAACAGTAGGAAGCTGGAGCGCTCGGTCCTGCCGAAGCCAAGAGCCTTCTCGCTAACACACACTCGCATGTGCGTAGATTTCCACAGACACGCACACAGAGCGTACGTCGCTGCCGTCTCACTGGTTGTGGGTTATTAAGGGATACAGTTACATTATGAACGCATGACTTTATTAGCGTCTGCTAAGCTGCGCTCATATGTTTTTGTAGCAATAAGAAAATGAAAGGTTTTTGTACTCGTGAAAAACGTGATTTTTTTACTGAATGAATTTTTAAAAGTTGTCTGTTTCGCGTCATAAAAGGTCTCAAATATTTGAATCTTAATGCTTAAAATAAAAGTAAAGGAATGCAAAGAAGTGAGTGACACCAGCTGCACTACGAGATGCACGTCGCACTGAAGCAGCGGCTTCTTTGTTGCTCGTGAGAGGAGATGTTAAAGCAGCGCTTTGATACTGAAACCCTGCACAGAGTTACAGACACGCCAGCAGACGACGCTCAGCGTCATCTGGAGAGCACTTGACTGTAACAACAAGCAGCTGACATGTAAGTCTTTGTATTAGCATATGTAATTAGACTTTAATTAATATTCAGGAGAGGTGCACACATCATCGCTCCGGCCTTGGGATCATTGCTCAGGACTTTCACAGGAAAACAGGGAATTACCGCTTTCTCCAATAAGCACACAGAAAGCTAGTAACACACTCGCACACACACACACACACACACGCACGCACCTCTTTTTAGCTCGTTAGCAGGGATGAGAGTAATGAATGCAGAGTATATTTGTGTTTAGAATCTTAATTGAAAGCTTGAAAGTGGCCAAGAGGGAATAAGCCTAATCACTGTGTGTGAATAAACCATCAACACACACACACGCACAGACACACACACACGCCTGCCACTCCCTTGGACAACATTTAAAAGTGAAGTACCTGTCATTCTCCAGTCGTCCATTCTACCCTCACTCCTCCTGCTTTTTCCACGCTCGCTCCGTTCTCCCATCTGTTTACATATGTAAAACACAACTACAGCCCCCTGGATGCACATCGTCAGTGTGTGTGTGTTAATCTGTTTGTGTTTTGATGCTAGTTAAAGCTATAGCAGACATCCACAAGGACTTATAAAGGAGTTTATTGTGGGTTAGGGCACGTCCTTAATTAATTACTGGTATTTTTATTTTTTCTGCAGGTGTTTTTTATTCAGTCGCAGCCTTTGCTGGAATATTGTGAGCGTGTGATCCACATCTCATGGAAAAGAATCCATTTACAGCACGCAGGCAAAGTGAGTGACCTGTGAGAAAGGCCGGCTGTGGGTCGGACCGCACAGCGCAGGTCTCAGGTAAATATCTGAAAGGCACGTTTAGATTAGAAAACACACACACGCACAATCATCAGTCTTCACAGGTTAAAAAGCATGTCTGTATCCAAGGCTAATCACCAAGGCAACTGTAATCAAGGCTCTGATCTAGTTGTCAAGGTGATGGAGAGAGGGTCACCCCTGACCGTCTTTTCTCTGAATGACTCTGTTTTTCAAACTGCTATTGATTTATATAGACACGGATATTAGAGTTTAAAATCCACGGCTGTGCGTGTGTTACGCAGAGAGAGACAACAACGCCACAACGACGCAAAATGACGGCAAGTGCGATGGTTAAAAATTCAATAACCACCCATTTTTGGGGGGAAATCTAAAAGAAATGTGTGACTGTGTTTACCTACCCACATCTAATCCTATCCTGCTGTTTAGTGGTGTGTGTGTGTGTGTGTGTGTGTGTGTGTGTGTGTGTGTGTGTGTGTGTGTGTGTTTCTTTAATCTGTGCTCCCAGGGGAAGTCAGGGGGAGCTAGTAGGCTTATCCTCGCTGCATCTCTGCATCCAAATACCACTAAAAAGCTCAACTCCATTCCACAACAACTAAATTAACACACACTCACATACACACACACACAGACACACACACTCACACAAAACAGCAGAAGAAAGCCTGCGAGACATACTTAGTATTCCTTTAACCAAGACTCCCCTGCATGCTCCTCCTCTGCACACATGCTGAATGTGATGTTTAATAACGCAGTTATTACAGGATCGAACCGAGAGCTTTCTCAAACTTTCACACAGAACATCAGCGTCCATGACTGCTGTGGATCGTCCACACGTGATTTTTACTGTAAAAAAACTGACAGAGAAAGGAGAAAGAAGAAGGAGGAGGAGGAGAGGAGCCAATAAGAGCTCACAGCAGGATGCTAATAATGCAGCTCCAGCTGTTCCAGTTAACCTGCAAACTGCCCATCTGGACCCAGAGAGGCAGACAGGAAACTGTACGGAGACACACACTGATGTATGGTGAGACACAGGCAGAGAGTGCAGGGCAGCCTGTGAGATATCAAACAAAAAGCTGAAAAATACAGGCTTCTCACAAGGATGTGGTTTTTATGCCGTTTTATATTAAAACACAATCACTGAGTGATGGAAAAGACTGAAGAGGACGGAGGCAGAGGGAGAGCGAGCCGCTACATCATCAGCTGTACGGGCTGGACGAGCGGGCGTGGACACAGGAACACAAACACACACACGCGCCGTAAGAGTGACCTTGGTCTCGCCTATCTGTCCTCGCCCCCTGCCCTGGCCAGCTAAATCCCCCACCGAGCCACCCTGCCTGTCTCTTTTACACACACAATCACACACACACACCACAGTGCCATACTCGGTCGTGCCAAACTGAACCACGCTGTGCTTACAGGAAAAAAAATAAAAATAAAACAGAGACAGACATGAAGATGGAGGAGAGCGAGGCTAAAGAGTAGAAAAGAAAAGGAGAGCGATGGAGTCCAGCTTTCTTTATTATTGATTCCAAAAACTCTCACACACCAAAATACGCTCAACTTTAACACAAGACGCTCAGCCAGCCAACTCTAACCTTCCCTAAAGCACAAATGTATCGCCCACACACACACGCACACATAGCATGCTAATGAAGACACTAAATCACTACCAGGTCATGTGTGGAAAAGCCTGCCAGATACCTGCATCCATGGCTAGAGACCTCCCTCAGCCACACACTGTGCGTGTGTGTGTGTGTGTGTGTGTGTGAGAGTGTGTGTGTGTGTGTGTGTGTGAGAGTGTGTGTGTGTGTGTGTGTGTGTGAGAGTGTGTGTGTGTGTGTGTGAGAGTGTGTGTGTGTGTGTGCGTGCGTGTGTGTGTGAGAGTGTGTGTGTGCGTGCGTGTGTGTGTGAGAGTGGGTGCGTGTGTGTGTGAGAGTGGGTGTGTGTGTGTGTGAGAGTGGGTGTGTGTGTGTGTGTGTGTGTGTGTGTGTGTGTGTGTGTGTGGGTGTAAGAGTGTGTGGGTGGTTGAGCAGCAGAGATTGAGGATGCCTGTTGGCTGTAAACATGACTGGTACTCGAAAACAGAGCAAACACTGAAGAGGCAGAAAAACTACTAAACAGCAGCACGAACAGTGGAAGGCGAGCTGCGGATGGACAAGGAAGGAAGGAAGGAAGGAAGGAAGGAAGGAAGTCAGAGTGGGTCGAAGAACGGCGCTCATCTTTTTCCTTTTGCACTTGTATTTCTTACTTTGAGGCAAAATGATCAAACCCCAGAGGTTCGCACCCAGGAGGTTTGTTCATTGTTCACCAGTAATTCAACACAGAAGGCTTCATCTTCGGCACAGCTCAGTGTAGCAGCAGCTCTACAGCCTTCATCCTACACCGCTAACATGAAAGCTCTGCACTGCTGCCGGTGCCTCGTATCGGTGTGTACCCAGGCTCCCTAAGAACAGCTAATCAAGGCAACGCTTTAGTGAAAAGACGTCTCCAGCTGGGTGGATCAGGTAATGATCACCTTACCAGAAGCACAATCACCCCTGAATCATCAGCATCAGCACGGTCACCTCTATAAAGGAACAAGCAGGTGAGTGGCTGCCTGCTCTGAGTGAGCGAGGTTGCGTGACCTTGTGAGATTAAGCAGCAGTGTAATCTGATTATGTCCAATTACTCTTGAGTTATTTTGTCTCCGAGGGCTACGGTATGGATAATAAAGAGACGCTGGGCTGATTTCCTGTCAGAGGCTTCGTTTGACGGCCAAGAATGACACAAAGAAAGAACAAATGTTTGTTAGTCGCTGTGCTGAGTCACCGAGATCAGGTGGAAACTCGCAGATGAATTATTCATCGAAGGAACGGAGATGAGCCGTGACGCCGCACATCTGCATCCGAGTTTAAAAATGACATCGTTCGAAAGCAGCGAATATCGTGGTGCCGGTCCGAGACTAAGGTTCTCTTTCTTTTACATCTTCACAACATCAGAGACGAGGCGGAGACGCCACAGAGAGCCAAACTGCTGCTACTGACCTACGAGCACAAGAAAGCGTGAGGAAGAGTTGAAGAACGTACCCACGCAACAGTGCAGACGAAACACTTCTTTATATGCATGAAGATATTTGGTGGATTCGTCTCCCTAACACACACACATATATATACACACTATTATGATAGTGAACTCTAGTATAGCGTAAATAATCCTGTTAAATAATACAAATAATAACTTGTTTATGCTTTCAGACAGAAACACGAGCACAAACACACACTCCTCACTTCTGTCAGCCTCAAATACAAACAAATAAATAAATGAACACAATGTTATTAATTATTCTGAGGCAGGAATCAAATATAAATGTGTCTGGAGATTTGTGTGTGTGTGTGTGTGTGTGTGTGTGTGTGTGTGTGTGTGCGCTTCTAAACAGACTCCCCAAAGATCAGCAGAGAGGCATACCAGCAGAGCAACAGACAGAAGAAACAATGCAGAAACACATCGAGAGGCAGATGTTGGCCATGTACGAAGGAAGGACGTGTACATCGTCTGTGGGCGTTACTGCAGAAAATAGGATTTAAATAGCGTGTTCTCTGCAGCCCTTTGACTATGCAAAGGTCCCCATCAGTTTGACAGCAGCTCTGTTCTGCACAAACAGCACAGTAGATGTTCATGTCGAGCTTTAAATCGCCGACAGCAGAAACTGACTCGTACAGCTAATAACCATAAAGAAAGCTGATCCAGGCTACGTGACGGCACAATCTGGATTAAAAATTCAGACACACACACAAGTGCTCAGCTAAAAACACTCTAGCAGTCTATTTAAGAGAGTTCACATGCAGAGCAGAGCCACTGCTGGGGCTCATCGGCTCTGCCTCTCAGTCACACAAACGCTCACATCGTCGCACGCATCCGACACGCTGCCGCTCCGCCTCTCTGTCGAGGCTTCGCGTTATATCGTTAATTACACTTGACACCGCTTCTTGTGCGTTTTATATGTGTGTGTCTACGATGTGTCCCCAGAGGCTCGAGGGGGGAAAGCGAGGTTCAAAGACCCCCCGCCACAAAGCTAAATCAATATTAATACATGCTCACACACTTCCAACAAAGAGATGTCAGCGCGGTGGTTAGAGGGCATTGTTTCACCGTCTCTGCGGTGCTCTCCTTGCTTCTATCGCACCGTCTCTTCGTCGCTCTCTCCTCTTTGGATGCAGCAGAGCTACACAATGATGCTGCTCCCATCAGCTCAGTGTTGTGTAGAGAAAGCAAACAGACGCCTTCCTGGAAGTGACGGGTAAGAAGTACACGAACACTTCGTCTCCCAACCTCGGCATGCTCGTCTAGCTTCTTTGAGACGCTCCATCATTGCTGTGCACATATTCCACCTCAGTACTGTGTTTGGCCGCGTCGCTCGTTCTCGTGGCTAACATTACAAAATGTCTGCTTTTGCTGGCGAAACAACTCTTCCCTAATTGTTATGGCATCACCTCACAGTTCACATAATCTCCAAACTCTCACAGCAGACATGAATCACTTTAAATGAAACTGAATGTGCACTGTTGAATAAAGGCGCACTCGCAGGCCTGCATTTGAACGTTATCCTGTTATGTAGAAGCAAAAAAGCCATTTTGATAAAGCATCATCTACGGTGGGCTTAACTGCAAGGATCACATGAATAGAATAAAGAAAACAGTTTGCAGACTTTAAATCGGGCTGGAAGTGTCCAGTGAGACTGTGGAGCTTCTAGAGCCATGCTTACAGAAAACGCTGCACTTGGAGCAACCGTCAAATCTATTTTTAATTAAAACTGTATTTATTAAATTGGTTAAATTGAAAAATACACCAATCAGGTTTGAAGTCCTCGCTCAGCGGGACTCGTCGGCCCCACAGCTGACACGCTCGGGCTCAGTGATGGCCTGTGGGTTTGTTTTCACTCAACAATGCATAGGTGTTAGCGATTATGGGTCGATGTGAATTACACACGAACACTTGTTTGCATTAACTGGAGCGCACGCACACAGACACACACACGCAAAGTGAAAATAATTCTCTAATTTGTAGCTACACAGCAGCTGGAGTTGGAGACGCGTCGCCCAGCCTGTGTGGCTTTTACTAATTTCCTCTCCACCCAACCATGCTCGACCAAACATCGGCTCATGGCTGACTTCATAGAGGAGCCTCTGTGTGTGTGTGTGTCAGTATTTTAGCGTTGTGTGTTCTCTTTGTCCTTTGTCACTCAACGCTCATCAACATCAAAATAACATCTGTCAACTTCTGTACAAATACACCTGACAGTCACAGCTGACGCCTGAACACACACACACACACACACACACACACACACACACACACACACACACACCTCCAACTCGAAACAGTAAAAGCTCGTGATTTCACGACATGCGAGTGTGTGTTTTTCATCTTACTGGAGCACATCTGGGTATATTGTGCTCGCTCTGCTCCAGATGTGTGTTTTTAACCACCACAGGCTACATCACACCTGGACACCACAGAGACTCTCGCACACAAACAGACACACAAAAAATAGAAAAACTAATGACCCATGTCACCCATAAACAACCCAACCCAGGGTCTGAGCCTTCATATGTCTGAGAGCTAACAGAGGCTTGTCTGTAGAAAGTTCACGTCATTGCTTTCATTGCTGCGTCTCTTTCCCTGCACAGAGGAGGCACTACCTGTGTGGCCCCAGGAAGGACCCTCCTAATGACTTAATTGAGCTAATTAACAATGATAAGACATCCAATCAGCACGCTGGCTTCCTGAAGGCTCTTGTTTGGAGCTAATTAAAGAACCAATCACAGCAGGAGAAGGGAAGGTGCTGTGTGACAGTAACAGGGTGAAAGTGTAGCTCATATTTTTATTAGGTCTAAAATTACAGCAATGACACTAACGTCAGACACTGTGTTAACGTTGTGTACTGGGAACCAGTGCTCACACTGGTTTCAGCGCACGGTTTGTTCATGTTGTTGACTTTTGTAGTGAATCACCTTTAAAGCACCGACTTTTCCCTTTATGAATAATTTAAAAAATGAATTCTTAGGGTTCGTATTTCCGTGTCCTCCTGTTTCTAGTATCTAATTTGAACAGTCATGTTTATACTTATGTTGCTTCACTAATTTCCTCCCACCATAGAAATACAACAACTAACTCATGTAATCAGGTAACGGTGGCTCTTTCTTATCTATGACTCCCTCCTTTATACGTGTGCGACTCTTCTGCTGCTTCTACGACTCAAAATGTTTTCGTCACGACTGCGACTACGTGTGACTAACTGCAATAAAAATTACTTGTGGAACTCCTGCATTAACCCCCATCACGGTACGCTCCCCATCGCCGTCGCTCCCTCCTCTTCTCCGTCTTCCAGGGGTACTGTTCATGCAGCGTGGAGTCCTCTCTTCCTCTCTCTCAATCTGGGCTCCGTGCTGTGCCGGTTTAATTGCAACAGCACCCTCGTGTGCCAGTCGGGCACTGTGTGTGTGTGTGTGCGTGCGTGTGTGTGCGCGTGTGTGTGCGTGTGCGTGTGTGTGCGTGCGTGTGTGTGCGTGCGTGTGTGTGTGTGTGTGTGCGTGCGTGCGTGTGTGTGTGTGTGTGAAGAGATGGAAGGAGAGACGTCCTCAGAGTGTTCAAGGATAAGCAGCAGGGCCACCTTCCTCTCTCCTCTTCCACCCCGTTTTCCATTTCCTCTCCTCGTGCTCCTCTCTTGCTTCACCTTCCCTCTCCTTGTTTCCATCCAACTCATCTCTTGCCACCAGGCAACTGCAGGGATGGCTCCTCTCATCATCCCACCTCCTCTGCACTACTGCTGTCTCCTCTTCCTCCACCTGAATCTGCCCTCGTCAGCACTGACACATCACCACGTATCTTTTCCTACTGACACCCATCTGTCCTCCATCCTCTGGTCTCTCTGTAACCTCCTCCCGGTCGTACCTCCCGTGATGCCCAGGGAGACATGCTGTCAGGGCTCCCTGCTCCTCACTGCTCTCCTTAATCAGCTGTCAAATATCAAGCGTTCGCTCCACTCGTCTTGCCTTTGGTGGAGCCCCGACATGCACACACATGGACATGGACATATACAGTGTGGCTGCCTGAACAGAGCCAGAGCCCAGAGGTCGGTGTTCGTGTGCGTGTCAATCGGCAGCATCCGAGTCCTGAAGGATAATGCTGGGAAGATATGTGGACATCACCATCCAGAGACAAAGGAAAGCACCTGAACACACACACAGAGTTATGGATACCCCATCACTTACACACAGGTCATGATGATGGAGAGCTTGTCTGTTTCCCACCTAATGACAACAAAACACTCGCCCACTCCGTCGATCTGTCAGAGCTGTGTGTGTGTGTGTGTGTTTGGTCACGTCAATGAGTGCGTGTGTGGTTTATTAATTCATTTATTTCCTAATGTTGTGCAGCTAGGGAGAGAGAAACAAAGCTGAGAGGAGAGAGGGAGAGTGTTTGGATGAGAAGAGGAAATAGACTGAGCGAGATAATGATGGAGGGAGCAGAGAAAAGGATGGAGACAAAGCCGAGGCCGAGAGACGAACGGGTGGTCCAGAGCGGATGAAGGATTGAGGTAACGTTGTTTAATCACCTCAGCTTCTGCTGCTGATTCTAGACACACAACACACACTTGTCTTAATGATTAGTCATTAGCCAATGAACCCACTGGCAGACAGACAGGCAACAATAAATCTAACACAGCCATCATCGGTGTCTTGCAGGAAGCACGAGAAAACACAAATGCACGACCAAACGCCGAGTTCTCGTTTCTATGATCTTGGAGGGTCCACAGCAGGAGATCTCAGCAGCAGCTGCTCGACACTCGAGCTGCTTTAGGAAAACCAACGGACACGTGATCCTAGAACAACGACGAGACGAACTCTGAAAGTTTTTCTGCATCGCGCGAGTCAACCAGGAGCCGTGGGTGGCACACGTTAGATATTGGGGAAAGAAAAACTTACGCTCCACCCCCCACAATTTTTTTATCAAGTCACAACAAAAAAACAAGTATCCAAGTTAAACTCGAGCACAATAAGAGTCACCACAGTAGCTTCTCCCTGATTGTGCAAGGCCCAGCGGTGGGGTCCATCTCATGGCTTGAGAATAATGCATGTTCATTATGTCAGTATAACTTCTGCTTATTAGTCTAAACTTTGTTTGGATTGTCGCACAGAAAAAGTTTCCAGGACTTCTTCTGTCAGATAAACACACCAGCATCGATGTTTGCCGTCAATACGCTTGGATATGAATGGAAGCCATTTTTGCCAATATTCACGGTCACACTGATTTCATTACTTAATTCATTTTATTATAATGACTATCATACCAATGTCAGTATTTTATTTATTTCTGACTTTAGTACTGAAGTGCATCACATGCTAGTCCAAAGAAAACACACGCGTGTTGTTACTTTATCGTACCATGGGCTGAACTTTAGCTTAGCAACACGGCTTTACGTGACTCGATGTCTAGCTCTCTCTATTGTCCTGTGACTAGACAGGGTTTCCAAGCCAGTGAAGCAGGGGCACGGTCCCAATGGCCCAGCCTCGCAGAGCAGCAACACACTTACAGTCATACACATACTGTATAATGTAGAGGAGGAACCCTGCAGCTCAGCAGGATAAATGGCAACCAGACGGCCAACACACACACACACACACACACACACACACACACACACACACACACACGTGTGCCAACCCAGAAGAAGCGCCTGCACCACCCGTAACCTGATCTCCATCCACAGCTGCCCCAACATGTGACCAAACAACAGAAAGCAGAAGAAAAGTGAGACAGGAATCACATGAAAAGAAACAACGACGGGGAGTAAAAGAAACAGTGAAACCAGAAGAAGAGCGGGACGAGCGCGAGGCAGTGGATTAAATGGGAGAACAGGGAGAGACAAAGGGGAGCGTGCGAGACAGAGAGGTGGTGCAGCGATGAAGGGGCCCCCAGGGGCCGGCGGTGTGGACCGGTCCATTCAAAACATAGCAGGGGGTGCATTCTTCCATCTCTCTCTCCCTGCCTGGCATTTGCCTCCAACTCCTCCGTCACACACCTGGCACACCAGGAGATCCGGGCCAATAAATTGGGAGATATGTGTATATGTTTGTGTGAGAGACGGTTGGCTGCTTCCACATCGTGCAGTGTGCTGTTTGCGCTCTGTGCACATAGATAAGTGTGATAACACACGTTTGTTGGTTTTTGGCTGCAGGTGAACTCTGGTGCAGATTGTGCACGCGCACACGTGCCCGTGCGCTTAGCCCCACGTAAGCTGGGTTATTCCTTATATGCGCCTTCTGGCAGGCTTTTGTCCTTTTGTGTGTGCAGTATAACTGTGCGGGTGTTTTTCCAAGGCAGGAGACAGAAAATCTGTTTAATCCACAGCAGCCCTGCACACACCAGCACAGCATGCTAACACAACCATAACACATGCGCAAACACACACCAGCGCTGTTGTGTCGGTGTGCGTGTAGCTTAGGGAGCTGCCTTGATACCACACGTGGGTAATCCATCCACCACCTCACAGAGAGTGGGATGCAGCACGAGGGAAGGTAGGAAAGATGGATAAATGTTTGGGGAGAGGGATACGAGCTTGAAGAAGTGCTGGAGACAGTAAGAGGGCGAAGCTTTCTCCTAACATCTTATTTCTTTGTCTCGTAAAAGTTACCTGTTGTTTACAGCTTGTCTCAGTATAAGGATCCACAGGACTGAGCTCTTTGCAGAAAATAACTCCGTGTGCTCCTACAACAAATACATATTTACCATGTTATCTATGCAACGCATAATATATATAGCCTCTGTGTTATATTGGTGGGCGGAGCCTCTGTACTCTCAGTCATGTCAAAATGAGAAAGCCACATTAGTCTGAGCGCACCACTCCGGCCATGTGAGAGCATCCAGTGCTGCAGCTGTACCGTCCTCTATGATTGGTACAGAATAACTCACTAATTAAAGCAGATAACTAATGTGTGCGATATTTTCAAACTACATTTAGCTGCCGAGTCCTGACCGAGTCAAATGTTAAATGAAGGCTTGTTCAAAGCGACTCCATTCCTACGTTGAAAGCAGAGTTACACCAAACGGCGTACAAAGAGATGATATGCAGCGCGGCTCGAGAGCCAGATCGTATTTTATAATGGTGTGAGGACACAGTGTGCCCGTGGACTCTGCGTGCTTCCTGTCCTGATCCGTCTCTCCCCCCTTTTCTGAGTTTTCCCTTTAATTTAAACGCCCTTTTCCTTAGCTGGGAAACGACACCTTTTTAAAAGGGCCAGATACAAAGAAACGAATACAAGCACGAGCGAAACGACAGAGGAAAGACATCCTAATGACCGGCTGACCCCTGATCTGTCGAAGCAAAAAAAGTGCAGGAATGAAAGTGTGTAGGAAGAAGTATGGCACAGTGAAAGGGACAGGAAAGGAGGACTGCGAGGAGGCGGGGGCAGATGTGATGGTTAGTGTGCATTTAACAATAACTGGGTGGAGAAGAAGGGAGGTGTTAAGATTCAATATTGAGGAAGGGTACAAGAGGTGATCGAAGAATAACCACACCGATCCGGCCGGGTGAAGTCAAACGATGATTTTAATGAATACACGCGTGGGAAGACAACTCTGTACGCAGACAGGAAGTAGTCTTCGACTTAATCAAAGCATGAACAGATATTTTATAGCATCAGGGTTTGTTTACTGACGCCCCTTCATGCGTCACAGATACATTTTATACATAGATCAGATCAACATCATCATGACTTTTCACCTAGAAAATCATCTTCTATTTTCATGGCTAGCCCTTCCTGTCTACCTTTCAGTTCTTGTCTTGTTCCTCTTTCTTGCCGAGACACCAAGAAACGGTTCCTCTTTTACCAAGACAATTTTGCAGTTACAGCCAAACATAACTAACCTCTCCTCTAAATAAATCTAACTTAAAGTGTGTGTGTGTGTGTGTGTGTGTGTGTGTGTTGACCTCACATGCTCTTTGTGTCACCTCTTCACCTACTGTCTGTGTCTCGTCCTCAAATGCTCTTTCTCAATTCACCTGTTGCACTTCTGACCTTTTACCAGACCAGAAGCTCACTGAGACTATGTGTATGTCTTCTACTAAATAAATGTTTTAACCAAGAACCTCTACTAAAACCTTAATATAAAATGATCTGATATATAAGTGTTTTGTAAGCATGTATTGCGATTCCTTCTATGGCTCCAAGTCACTTGCACAATAGATTGTCCGAACATCGCGCCGAACAAAGCTTCCGACCCCCAATTAATTGACCGAGCTCCAACTCTTTAATAAGCACAGATATGCATTGTGTATAAAATAGTCATAGCTGCTTAAGGCCTTCTTAAAACTATCTGTTACATTGTTAAAGCCTCGTCTTAGCCTGCGGCTCAAAATAACTTCCTGGTTTCACTTCTGCATACAACTTCCTGTCAGCCTGCAACTCAGTCTTTCTGAAAGAGACACTGTTTAAACCTTGGAATGCAATATCCATGCTGCAGATTATATTATTAATGCAATGACAATTATTTAACAATAGCAGTAAAATAATTTCCCTCCTCGACAGAGGGAAGTTAGGGAAAAGTGAAAATCCAAAATAAATCCGGAACAAAAGAGCAAAGGATGAAAAACGGTTTCAATCAGCTACTTAGTTTACTGAAATCAGTCTTCAGTTCAGCAGTTAAAAGGCTGACGCAGCGTTTGACGAGTGTGAAGAAAGCGAGTCATACTATATAAGAACATCAGCACGATGCAAAAATGTAAATGCGAATGTGATGAGAGAGACGAGAGGACGCCGCGTAAGAGGAAGGACAGGCACATAAAACCATAATTTAACAAGAGAATAAATAGATGGAGACGTTATGGAGGGAGGGAGGAAGGACCAGAGGGGGACCTGATGAAGGGACGATGCGGGGGGCCGAGATCTAAGCCTTACCACTCCTCCCTACACTCCTACCTAGGAAAAGAGGGATTTGCTCTCCCTGGGAGGGATGGAGAGATGGAGGGAGGCGGGGGAGGAGAGACGAGGAGAACAGGAGGACCGCTGAGCGAGAGGGAGGGGGGTTATGGAGGGAGGATGGGGGATAAAGGCAAAACAGATCAAGAGGGAAAAAGAGGAAGATTTATCATAAAAATCCTTCTCTGGAAAAAATCCCCACCATCCTCTCCCAGTGACCGATGCTCAGGAGACGGTTTTACTGCAAAGCCCAGCATCGTTGGGTCCTCGCTCGCATAATGCAACATCTGTTGTCCAGTCAAAACAACTGAACCCTGAGCCCATGTCAGTAACCTCAGAATCACACGTAAACTCTCCTGAGAATAATAAAGTCCTGAATCCCAGAAATCACCTTAAACCAGTAAACTGAAGGATTTGTTTCCCTCTCACATCTTTCCAAAGTGATGAAAACTACCTGACACTAAACTCGATGGGCTGTTTGCGACGCATCACACTGCTCGCATCCTTGCCTCCCGTATCCAGCGTGTGACGCATGGGTTCCAACGGGCTCCAAAGCAAACATTAACAAGCTGCACCCCGCTGCAGCGAGCGTGTCGACGAGACACAAAGCACACGCGTACATAATCCGACTCACTTTACCAAACAAAGACGCTTCTGAAATTTAAAACAAACACATTTTGCACAAATTTCCTTAGGAAATCAGCGACGTGTGTTGTTGAAGGAACAGGTGAGGTCAGGTAAACTGGTCAAATATGAGGTAGCTGGGACTAACATCACACAGCACCTACTGTCCTGCTCGTTTCCCTCTAACATGCTGTCCATCTTTTTCCTTCCATTTAATCCAAATGTCTTTGGGAGATTTTGGATCCTTTGTTTTCTTGCATCATTACAGGAAGCTTTGTGTATTTTTGCTGCAAATGTCTTTCAACCAGTTGTGCTTTTAAGTACCGAGTGAACTCTGTCAGCAGACCTTTCAAACTTTAAGTTGGCAGTCTGTTGCTTTGTCTACTCTCCACACTCCACGTGCGCAGACACGTTCCTTATGGGGAGATGATGCTGAAGTGCATTCTGGGAGAGGCTTGTTTATAATCCGGCAGCCGGCCTTCACAGCTGCCAGTCAGCTACACAACACACACGTGCACACACACATACAGAAGAAGGACTCCGTGTGTGTTTGAAAGAGGGACCCGAGTCGTGCAGCGCACAACTCGAACAAAGATTGACAAAAAAACAGCCCCCACCCCCACGTTTCTCGAGAAACATGTAAGAGTTTTTGCGATGCCCCGAGTGTCTCTCCATCCCTTCTCCCTCTCCCACTCTTGCTGTCGTTCCTTCCCAACTCAAAACTCAATTAGTAAATTAGTTCCAGCTCGCTAAGCGATAAACAGCAGCCTGGGAGCACGTAAACACACACTCCACACTCCATTAGGGCTCCACAAGCACCATATAACCCAAAAACCCTCAGTACACAGGTACACAAACTCACACACTCCCAAAGTAATTAATTTATCCACTCGCAAAGGAATCGACATGAACACAAAGCAGCACAATGCCCCCGTGTATGTGGTGCATTTGGCATTTACAGCAGACAAGTCTCCACGTAACAGACACGCAGTGCAGGCGGGGGATCGCCGCTGACGTGGAAAGAGAGCAAGGACGAGACAAGAGAAGACAGAGGCTGAAGAAATAACCATGGAGGAAGAGGCATTTAAAAAAAGGAAAGAAGAAGCAGCATCAGGTGCCTGCGACCCCCTCCCAGAGATGAGTGTTTGCAAATGTGTGCGTGCATTTGCATGCAGCCACACACACACAGCTCCAAAGTACAGCTGAGCTGGTTAAAAGCAAGCTTTCATGGCCTTTAAAAATTAAAACACACACTCGAGCTCAGTGGTGTATTTTGACAGTGTGTGATGACCGTGGGTAAAGCACTTAAGCTGCTGTAATTAGCCTGATCGCCGTGGCGACAGAAGATGCTTTCTTTCATCCCCTCACTTCAGAAACCGGCATGACACACCAAGACACACTGACACAAGAAACACACATGACTGAAATGTCTGTTAAGCCCAAGTACAGACTCACTGGGGAGGGCACGTTACACACTTACATACAAAAACTCATGCACGCACACACACACACACACACACACACGCACACACACGCACGCACACACACGCACGCACACGCACACACACACACACACAGTATGTGGGGAAATCACAACAGTGACAAGCCGACAAAAAGCAGCTTGATCTTGGTTGTATACCAAAAGTTGGCCGCGTAAAACTGAAATACACGCCTCTCTGTGTCTACCATTGAAAGTCTCTTTGTCTGCCTCCCTCTGTGTGTGTGTGTGTGTGTGTGTGTGTGTGTGTGTGTGTGTGTGTGTGTGTGTGTGTGTGTGTGTGTGTGTGTGTGTGTAACTACTGGATTTAGACGTCTTTGATATGTTACAACTTTCTCAAAAATATTTTGAAGCTTATTAAGGAGAAGCAGTCGTTGATCAGGGTGCACGTCAGTCAGAGAAGTTTGGGTCTCTTTAAGCTAACTTGGTTAACGACGTTCTTCCAAACATGACATCAAGTAGTAAAATCTAGTAATGTGTGTTTGCATTTGAATCATTTTAACGATTCCAGTGTTTTTGTACGACTGCAGGGAAAACAAACGATTATGTAGATAAAATGAACATAAAGACAAACAGATTAAGGACAAAAAAGGGGAAAAAGGTGGAGAAGACAGCTAGAGGGAAAATGAAAGGAAAACAGAAAGGAGGGGGGCGGTGGAGCCGAGCCAGGGCTGAACAAAGAACTACAGTAACAGTGCACTGGCCTTACAACTGCTCTCTGCACACGCTCCCTGGGCTCTGGCTCTGAGTATGCAGTGTGTGTGCATGTGTGAGTCTGCTGCTGTGAGGGTTCCCATAGGTGCCCACCCTTTCAGCAGTTGGACGGCCAACTCATAAACCCTCCCGATTTGCAGCTCCTCCTGCAGAGAAGGGGGGCTGGGCTCAGAGGAGGAAGGAGGACGAAAACTGAGAAAGGGCAGCTGTGCCTCAGGTGGTGGGTAGGTTGTCCACTCCAGGCAGGTTTGGTGGCTGAACCTGAAGTTTCTCTAGATAACAAGCAGAGCGCAGCAGTGTGTGTGTGTGTGTGTGTGTGTGTGTGTGTGTGTGTGTGTGTGTGTGTGTGTGTGAGGCAGAAACACTTAAAAGCACTTTAACCACTAAGATGAAAAAGCACTCCATGGTGCAGTCCATTTACCTGAGAGGAATTTAAATGTGCAGCAGCAAATATTTCTGATGTTCATGTGTGTAGGTGGATACTTTGTGAACCGGATCATCTTATCAACAATAATCAGCAATAGTCAGCTGACACACGCACGCAGAGGAAGCCCCGCTGTTGTAATTAAAGGTGTCCTTGACAGCGAGACAGACCGCGTTCACACTCTTGGATGTTTGAACATCAGCACACCAACCGTACCTTTCCACATCAACAGTTTCATGGTCCATCTGGTGAGTACACACACACACACACACACACACACACACACACACACACACACCGATGCCTGCTCTCTGTTTGACACAGGGTGCTAATAACTGACCAAAGGAGCTGATGAATGGCTGCACGTACAGACAAACCTCTTTATTCACAAACACAGATGCATCGAGCACACGATTCTGTGCGACTGAGGACACACAAAGACACACGTTTAACGCCGTCACTGCATCTCCTCTTCTTTGTTTCCCACTGTGAAAACCTCGGAAGCATCGTCTTCAGCAGTGGATGTGTTTGTGTTACAGGCCATGTCTGTACTTTAAGCTTAGTGTTACTGCAGCGCGCTGGGACTGCTGTGTGTACTCGATCTGTATGCATGGTGTGTGAGTCTGTGTCTCGAGCAGAGAGCGTGCGTGAGAGTGACAGACGGAGAAAACGAGAGGAAGAGAGTTGTGTGTGTGTTTGGTCCAGGTGCTGGGACCTGTGTGTGTCCCTGGGCAGGGAATGCAGGGATCCCTGGACTCTCCTCTGCTTCCTGCTAACGAGACACACACACAGCACGCCTTCACACTCCCGCACACACGTACGCGCCGCATCGATCAGGGCGAGGATGAGGGTCGCTCTGCGCCCCGTTAGCTAACCGCTAAGGACAGAGCGCCTCAGGGCACGCTGCCCCCCACCTACGCACGCACACACAAATACATACATGCAGATATCTCATCTGAATTCAGCCCCAGAGTCGGGCTGAAATGCGTCTCACATACTAAAAAGGCTTCACTGCTGGATTATGCACCATCTACAACACAACTGATGGTGGTGAACACTATACAGTGGCACGACAACAAATACAACCGAGTTGTAACCGAACGCCCCCGACAGCTCCACATCAAACACACATACATGGGCTTAGATTAATTACTCCTAACATCTGGTCTGAAGTCAGCCGTGTCTCGGGAGCATCGGTGGAAATGTGCGTGTCCGTGGATGTTTGCGTCACGGTCGCCGGTGTTGTGCGTTGTGCAGCGGTTTGCCTGAAAAGCCCTTTTAATCATCTTTCTTCCTAAATATGGAGGAAATATGTTTGTGTGTGTATTCCTGTGTCAACAGGCTCATCAAAGACACGAACGGCAGTTTTTATGTATTCTGTAATGTCGCGTTTCATCCTGCAGAGAGGACGTGATTGGCCTTTAGGGACCGCACACACAAATGCACACACAGACACAGGCGGCATCATTAAAAACCATTTGCAGACATTACATTACAACATTAAGTGGCTAACGGCTACAGCAGCACCAGGGTATTAAACTTTATGATCATTATTACAGGAGATGATTGTTTGAACAATTAAAGACAGCAGGCAAGACGTAAAACAGTCAACTGCTGTACGATTACACGATTCACAGAAAAGAACAAATGCAGAGAGACGCGAGGACGTAGCGTTCATCAACACTGTTCGCACATCTCACATCGATACGTTTGATTACACTGTAACAACCTGCAGAGCAGCAGTAACGCTAGTAACGATGTAGCTAACCCGAACCGCTTGTTTCAAAACGTGACGGCGTGCTCTAAGAGGTATAATTAGAAACTACAGTAAAGGACACACAGGCACAAAAAATGTGCTGACCGAGGCAAATATCTGGGAGTAACATCTGGGTGAGTAAGCGGTTAGAGACACAGGGAGGAGAGGCTGACGCTCGCGCCGCTCTTCTTCTTCTGCTGTGGCCTGAAGAGCAGCAGGGAGGAGAGGACGATGGGGAAAGGCCGGTTACTTCTGTGATGCAGCGTATGCGTGTGTGCGTGCCTGTTTGTGTGTATGAATAATTCAGGTCCATGGAGAGGGCAGCCTGCTGCGGTAATGAGGAGGACACGCATTGATACCAAATATTGCTGGTGGGAAGCTATCGATCCAACAGCCATTTGTCCAAACTTTAGTCGGGGAGCCGGCGCTGTCTGCAGGCGCCGCAGTGACGGACGGACAGCTGGATAGGAGGACGCTGATAAGAGGAACAGTAATTACCTCCGAGTAGTAAAGATAAGATCACTGTGAGAAAACCTAAACTGTGTTTTTAAACTGCGCAGTCTTGAATCAGATGTTAAAGCTGGAAACACAACTCGCTGCGTTCCTCTACAGGAAGTCGGGACCACCGCGGCGTACATTAACGCTGCTCTTGCTCCGGATTCAATTTCCCTTTTGCAGATCTCTCTTCCTGCACTAACAATGTTCCCGGTTTGTAGATGTGCACATGCAGTACTCTCCAAAAGTCCAAATCCAGCCTTCCAGTTCAAAGGCGACCGAGGCGCCAGAGACTGCACCGTGCATTCATTTTTTATAATTGTGCTGGGCTCATACTCCATATAACACAGCACTATATAAACCTTATACTGTCTGACCGTGTAATAAAAGTATTACTGTGTGTCGTTTACCCCTAAAGCCCTGGCTGCTCCTGTTTGGCCCGCTGTGGAAACCAGGCGCTTCATGTAAGAGCTCACAATGAAAAAATACAAAATAAACTCCTTTGAACCTTCTCGCAAAAATTTCCCATCTCCTTGTGTACACACACACACACACACACACACACACACACACACACACACACACACACACTCCCCCTTGGTTTCCTGGTGTCACAGTGTCAGATATTCCAGGTTAGAGAGAACACTGGGGAAATTACACTCCTACCTAGGCCTCTAGCGCTGTGAGCACGAGAGAAAGAGGGGAGGGGGGGAGAGAGTCCAGCGAATCTCATGGGTACACCTGTTACCTCAGGGAAGGTGGACAGACAATGAACAGAGGGAAGTAGTGATGGGGTTGGTGGGGAGGGATAGGATGATGGAGTGCAGGAGAGAGCGGGAGGGATTAAAGACAAAGAGGACAGAGAAACAGCAGCAAACCAAACCGGGCCGTTCAATCAGTCCCACAGCCTCTCATTATGCGAGTGGGGATTTCACATCACTGCATGTGAGATATTCTCTGCTTAGACGTATCACCGATTTAACCCACATATGGTGTCATCAATACCGATGGTAGAAAATGCATGTGTAGCCACATGTGTGTCGGCGAGGATGGAAGGTGCTGGAACATCGCTGCGTGTGCAGAAAAAGAACGTGTTGTTGTCAGCCTGTGCAGATGGACACGGCGGCAGAGCACGTCTGCTGTGTTTGCACAGACTCGGGTCTCCTGGTTTGAATCAGAGTATCAGACGACGTAGATAACGACGGCTAACCCGGCCGTGGACGCGTTGCAGATACTGTTTGTCTACTTCGACAAACCACAGCAGATTTATTCTCCACATTCTGACTGAAGACTCAGGGCCACAAATGTGAGTGTAAAGGATTCAAGTGGTGACTTGTGCCGCCTGCAAAAACTACAAGAGTTTGTTTGTGTTCATCATGCACAGAGCACAAAGTTACTGATGATAAATCAGTCGTGTCTTCTTTGGTCAGGATTCCTGATGATGCAGCCATCTTTGTTCTTTAAATATCAGGAGTCACATGTTCTGCACTTGGACACGTTTGCGTGTCAAAAAGGCCTAAACAGTACAAACACGTAGGAAAAGCGGTAAGAGCGGCGATCTTTGCATCAGCGGGTTAAGGAATCATTCTGTGACTTTATTATTACGTGAGAGAAGGAGGCTCGCTGAAGGTTCTAGAAACAGTGCAATCAACAGGCTCAAGTGGCTTATTGTCTCAGTGACATACAGACAGAGTCAAAGCTTGTCACCTGATTGGTCTTTAGCAGCGATCTATGCGACTGATGCAGGTGCTTTATTGCGAGCTTCCCGCGGCACTAAAAGCTCCGATTGAAAGTGGAATGGCGGGAGGTGTTTCCAGACGCTTTTCACAAAGCTCAATTGCTTTTGGCTCTGCGGTTAGTCTGACACAAAGTGGCACCGGGAATCAAACCTACAGCCCCACTCTGAGCAGCCACAGCGGGCACTGCCAGGCCGCGCTCGCAAACACACACCCACACACGCTTCCACGCCGATCCTGCTATAAACGCACACATGGTTACTACCAATCACACTGCACTCGCTCATTCACGCGCTTTTCCTGTCTTTTCCTGTCACACGCACACACGTACCCGCCCAGCCGCCCCGGACACGAGTTCTCTGACCCGAGCCGTCTCTCTACCTGTAACAGAGCAGTAATTACAACGTGACACCAGACAGACTACAAACAGCCCTGCAATTAATCCTGCGCAGAGCGGGGAAGGTGTCCGTCTCTACAGGTTTCCTGCAGATTCATGAATACAAAGAGTTTCTTACTGCCACAACTTTAGACCTGTGTGAGTAAGGCACACGCCCACAGTCCACGTTTTCTTTACCACAACGAGGTCCTAGTGGCGTGCTCGCTGCCTGCCACGTGACGGCTGAACGAGACTGGACATACAAGCAGGTTATATGTGAAACAGACGACTGAAAACACCGAGCGTGCAGGAGCAGGGCAGTTGCATCTAGGACACGCCCGACTCCTCAACTATAAAGAAAAAACATCTGGATAGCATCCAAAGGCACACACACACACACACACACACACACACACACACACACACACACACACACACACACACACACACACACACACACACACACACACTCTAATGAAGCCCCGGTAGTGACGAAGAGCAGCAGGGAGCGGCGTGGATCGCCGAAGACAAGGGTGTGCGAGCTTTCGTCGCAGAGTGTGCGTATGTGTGTACGAGCATGTGCGTCTCCGGCGGGATAATTATGGCGCTCCTCAGCAGCTGAGCGTGCCAGATGTACTGGGAGAAGGAGAAGGAGGTGGTGGGGGAGGAGGACGAAGAGGAGGAGGAGGAGGCGCGGCGCAGAGCAGAGAGGGAGCCCAGCACCAGGAGCAATGCAGCAGGGACTATACAGAGTTTTATGTGAATACATTAGTGTGTGTGTGTGTGTGTGTGTGTGTGTGTGTGTGTGTGTGTGTGTGTGTGTGTGTTTGGCATGACCAATTCAGTTTCTTGCCATCCACCATTAGCAGGCTGGCTCTGTCACAAATGAGCGTCTCTCATCCAGCAGAGATAGGATGGAGAGAGACGGAGAGCGTGAGATGAGGAGCAGAGAGAACAAAGGGTCATAAAAGACCCCAAAAGTTCAAACTACAGTCACACAGATTTGCATAATGACCACAACTGCCATTGCAGTGTGTGCGCGGGGTCAGCGCGGCGTCTGATGTGTCCCTGTGATAGAGCGCTGCAGGTGAGATGCTGTGCAGACACACAAACACCAGAGGCCTGCAGAATACAGGAAATCAAGTGTGTTCTACCTGTGAACTGCTCCCACGTTTCATTATTTAAACACCTCGCGTGGGCGCTCTGTGTCGTCATCGCTGACGACAGTTTCCCAGATTAAACGAAGTATCAGAAAGATTTTTTAATCTCTGATAAAAATGGTGCCACATAAATAACATGCACACAGACTCCCCGGGCCTCGAAGCCATTGTTGCGACACTGACGGGACAAACGCATCTCTCATCACCGCTGCGTAAAATAACACAACATTGTTAAGAAATATACTCTAAAACACTTCTTCAGTAAAGACTCAGAGAAGAGAAACACAGAGAACTTCTTGCTAGCAAGGGCAGCCTCCAGACTGAGACTCGCCCTGAGAAACTGCCCCGGTCTTTATTTATACTTCAGTGTGTGTGTGTGTGTGTGTGTGTGTGTGTGTGTGTGTGTGTGTGTGTGTGTGTGTGTGGCCCCATAAACAACTTCCCTTAACCTGCTGGTCTGGAAAATCCAACAGTTCATCTGTATGTAAAGAAGCACTTAAACTAAACCTGACATAGCTGCGTTAATCCTGCCGTAAAACAATAAGACAAGGTACGAGCTCTCATGCTGCCAGGATGTGAACACCCTAGAATGTTACAGACCTCCTAGGATGAGACATTCTTTCAATATGCCACCAACTAAACACTTCTACACACAAGTGATTACATGCAGCATTCTACCATGTGCAAACTTATATCACTGAAAGATTATACTGACTACTAAATACAATTTTCCATTGACAAACATTTATACACCGTTGTGAAGCAGCATTGTGAACGCACGCACAGTGACGTGTGAGTGTGCTGAACGCTACAAAGACGGGCTGAAAAAGGAGGGCAGAAAGTAAGAGACTCCTCAGTGGCTGGCTTTGTCACCTCCTCACCCAGGAGGAGGGGAGCAAAGCACCTTGGGAAATTACTGAAAGCAGAATGCATTGATTTATCCAGGATGATGTGCATGCATGGCTGTTTGTGTGTTTTTGTCAGAAGGCCTTTGTACTGCAATAAAGAGAACAGCCTGGTCGACATCTGCTTAGAGCCGAAAGACGTATCACCCTTCCTCTCGTAGCCGTGCTCACTCCTGCCTGCTTCTGTGTAATTATGAGTCAAAGAAAACCCTCCAACCTCTCCCAGCGTGTCGCAGCATCCCACCTCCTGCTGTGCTGCTTTAAACCATCCTTTCTTCCTCTGCTGGAACACGAATCAACATAAAGCTGTGAAACCTATTTATTACTTATGATGGCCAGCAGCAGTGACCTCAACAGCCACTTTTTATGCTCTCAGAACACAGTTTTGCATATATTGAGCTTTCTCCGCCTCTGCCATCTCCAGCAGCTCTATAATCACATCACATTTCCTGAACATCCGGCTCGTACAGTGTGCACACCAACACAAAGACCATCACGTTCTTGTTCTAACATTTTGTTTTAAAAGCCTTCATGAGGTGGATCCAACCACAAGTATATAGAGTGCTGTGCAAAAGATGCTGTAAACAAAGAGCTTTCAGAAATATAAACGATTGTTTATTGGCCCCAAGTGTATTCTGCAGCAGGACAACGAGCCAAAGTCATGAAGAGCTATCTTCAGCGTGACGAACAAGAAGTGCTGCAGTTATGCTACGGCCCCCACAGAGCCCCGAGTGTGTCTGGGATTACATGAAGGACGCGAGGGAGCCGACATCCAAGATGTTTGGAACAACCCACCAGCCGAGCTCCTTCAAAACCTAGAAGAAGGCAAAGGGTGCTCACACAAATATGGATTTTTCTTTATTCTCTGCAGTTTGTTGATTGATGATAAGAATGATTAACACTTATTTCTTAAAGCATTGGTTGCTTTACAGCACCTGCCTAAAACCTCTGCACAGAGGTCGCTGTTCTTCTTTGTTCATGCAAACTTAACATCCTACCACAGCGTGGAAATGTGATCAAAGTTTAGACTTTGACTGCAACACCTCCACATGTTTGTAATATTCTGTCCTGCAGTTGCATCCAGGCTTCAGCTGGCCTCACATTCGACTCTAGATTACTCTGAGAGTTCACCACACTAGCACGCTTTACGGTCGGTATAACGTGCCGTGTCCGGTTTTCTCAGAGGTCTCGTGGTTTGTTCAAATGCAGCTTTGCAAACCCGAGCTGTGCCGCCATCTTCTTCTAGAGATAAGAGGCTTTGCTTCCAAATAAGCCGCACGTGTTCATTCTTTTGATAACGGCACTGTGGTGAACTTTCTCTGAGCACTGGGCAGGCTGGCCCCGGGCTGATGGGACTATGGACCTGAGTTAACACATACTTGAATGTCCCATTTACTGATGGTCACTTAATTAAGTGCATTGATTAAAAGCACCTGACTGATACTTAGCATCTTAGCTTCTATGGACTTCTTCACAGGAGTGCATGGACCCAACCCCGAGTGGCCGTTCAGGGAATTGTAGTTTTTGGCACGCCCATGCTGATAACTAAACATTTGTTTGACCTGTAACACTGTCAGGAGATCAGCTGCTCCATGATGCACTTAGAAGTTTAGTAAAATATATGAGCAGACTAAATTCTCAGTTTTTAAATAAACCATTTGTGACATATTTGGAAAATATTAGTATTAAAAATTAAACGTAAATCTTGTAACAGTGGTTTTTGCAGCTACATGAAGATACCCGGTGTCATCAACCTCGACTCGCGTGCTTTTCTCCACAATCGTAGCTGTGCTACGACTACCTCAGTACAGAAGCATGCAGTACAACCACAGACGGAGTCAACTACAGCAAAACTACATCTATCAGCTGCTTACAATGCAGCTGCATTAATAACATACGAAACTCCCACAGTGGACTGACACGTGTGTGTGTGTGTCTGTGTGTGTGTGTCTGTGTGTGTGTGTGTCTGTGTGTGTGTGTGTGTGTGTGTGTGTCTGTGTGTGTGTGTGTGTGTCTGTGTGTGTGTGTGTGTCTGTGTGTGTGTCTGTGTGTGTGTGTGTGTGTGTGTGTGTGTGTCTGTGTGTGTGTCTGTGTGTGTGTGTCTGTGTGTGTGTGTCTGTGTGTGTGTGTGTGTGTCTGTGTGTGTGTGTCTGTGTGTGTGTGTCTGTGTGTGTGTGTGTCTGTGTGTGTGTGTGTCTGTGTGTGTGTGTCTGTGTGTGTGTGTCTGTCTGGCACCATCCTCCTCTATCTCTGCTGGTTCAAACAAGGCGAGCAAGGTGACCCTGAATCGCAGGCTGTGTGTGTGTGTGTGTGTGTGTGTGTGTGTGTGTGTGTGTGTGTGTGTGTGTGTGTGTGTGTGTGTGTGTGTGCATGCGTGTACAGTCCCAGTAATTAACACCAGCCACTAATGAAGTCCAGCTGCTCGGCAAGACGACCGAGTGTGAGCCAAACTCTGCCAGAAACCGCTCTCATCCTCTCCGTCTCTCTGCTCGCGTCTCCGGCTTTAGTCATCCACCCTTCCACGCCTCCACCTTCTCTACATTTCATTTCATATTGATCTGCGTTGCCTCCAAGTCTTCTGCAGTTTCTGTGTCTGCACCTGCACGTTTCCTCTCCTGCGGTGTTCCATCAGTACGAATCTCACTTTATTGATCTTTAATCACCACTATTTTTGTCACTGTGGCAGTTTGTGCTCTCCTTCTTGTGCCATTACATGATGCTTCTTTCAGTTTTGTTATATATTTAGCACAGTGCTACTTTTTATTCTGTATAGATTTAAAAGAAACGTGTTTTGTTTTTAGATTCAGGGACGAACCAACGAACTGTTGCCTTATTTCCACTGTTTCAGGTAGAAATATCATCTCCATGACTACAGGGTGACTGCGATGTGTTTGCAGAGGAACAGCCATCAAGGTATCGTCATCAGGTTCAAGAGCAGCCCAGGAGAACATAGTGATGATCTCTAGTCTCAAACTCATTCGTCTGTACAAATTTACATCCTGAGAAGTTCTCACACGATTTGTTAGATTTCCACACTTCAAACCCAGATGGACTAAACACAAAAAACACAAATGTTTTTCTTAGAGAAGAAAAGGAGGCGCTAACATCTGTGTGTCCTTCTCAACCCCAAAGTGTGACAATGTGAGAAGTTACATGTGTAAAACAACAGGAAAATAACGAGCTAGATTATATTATCCATCTGATAATCCACCACTGGACTTTCGACAGCTCTGTAGATGTTTCTGTAAATTGTTTTTCAACCGTTCTGCGTGGATCACAAGCAGTTTATCTGAATATATTCCTGAAACATGTAAGTGCCGCTGATGGGGTCAAAATAGGCTGAGGATCAGAAACCCATCAGTCCTGAAAACAGCAACAATCTGAGTGTAACTGTACAAGAATATCTTTATTCACTCAGGTCATGTTTTAAACAGCAGACAGGTCAGCCCCCCAGACGGGCTTGAAAAGGAAACATCACCAATAAACATGACTGAAGTTCACACAGTCTGCGTCTCTGTCGTACACCGAGCACGGCGTCGTCGTGCTGCACGCCGCACGCTGTAGTAAAGCCTCCTCAGTGCAGCCCATTTAAAGGCTAAACCTTATTGCATTACTGCACAGGCCTAGCAAACGCACACTCAGTCGCTACCAGCTGTGACAGATGTGCCTGTCACAGGAGAAAATGAATTCAGAATAGTTAGTGAATTAAGCAGGGAGTTAATTGTTGCTTGGCCTCTGTTTATGAAGCGCATAAAGGCAAAGCGCCTTGTTTGTCTTGTGACAATTAGCCAGCACGGTGTGTGTGTGTGTGTGTGTGTGTGTGTGTGTGTGTGTGTGTGTGTAAAATGGTCCTGTTGTCTTTAGCAGCTGGTGCAGCCACACCTGGACAGCTTGAGAAGGAAAAAGAGGGGGGGGATGTAAAGGGGGCTGCAGGTAGAGATGCTGTACATCAGCCTGTGCTCAGCCACAGATGCAGCACACGGTGAGAGAGACGTCGCCCATGCAAAGCAGGAAACTTCTATATGTGAGGTAAGAAAGCTGAAGCTGCATATACACATATCCTCGCGAGCAGAGCACACACACTCATTATTTTGTGTTGTGATAGCTATCCTGGTTGGGTCTCTCCCAGACTATTTGTCAGTGTGTCCTATTAGGTTTCCAAACAGCTTGTAATGACTGGTAATAAACAGCAGAAGAAGAAGAAGGTAAATCAAGCGAGAAGACGACAAAATGAGCTCTCCAGGGGACGGCTGTGCTCCCAGCCTCCAGAACACTCACACACACGCAGAAATACACCAACAATCCTGTCGACGTATTCATGCAGTCAATAAAAGCGACAGTGGCAGGTTATGGGCGCTAACAAAGAGCAAACGTGTCACTGTAACAGAGTCAGAGCAGTTAGAGGAAATGTGCGACTGAGTAGATAAAACTGCACGCTAGCAACACGTTAGCTTACGGCCAGGAAGTTGTGACTGTTACGTAAAAATGTACATTTTAAATAAACTAAATCCACAAATGAAAGAATCTGATTTGGTCAAAACTAACACTCGGTTCGTCTCTCCTCCCATCCTCCTTCATCCAGCCCTCTGCGGTCCCCTCGCTCTCTCCCGCTCTTCGTTCCCTTGTCCCTTCATCATCACTCCCTTCCTCCCTCTGGTGTCACAGCTCACTGGCTCCAGGTGGTGAGGGAGGAAGGGAGGAAGGGATGTAGGGAAGGATGGATGGAGGAGGAACTGAAGGCAGGAGGAGGGGTTTCTGTCATCTGTCCCTATGTTGATGCCACCACGATGAAGAGCGACATGCTGCTCGGCGTTTGCTGTTTCATTTCTTTCATGTAATCTCGAGATAAACCAACTCCTTGGTCAAATTCTGTGAAACAGCCGCTTTATCCTGTCCTACATTCACTTAGACATAAATATTCCAACATGACGCTCACGTGTTTGTAAACTAGAAGCTGTGTTTAAGCAGTAAAAGCAGTATTAACGGTGTTATAGCAGCTCTACTGACGGCAGAGGGCCAGGTGTGTGTGAGCAGTTTGCTCACACACACCTGGAGTGAAGGAGTTTAAGTAGCTTTTACTACTTCACAGCACCAACTCTCGTCGTTGGTGATACAACTGATCACAAGCCAGACAACGAGACCGTTTTTCCTCTGACAGGCCGTCCGCTTCCTTCAAGGCGCGAAAAGAAGTAACAACGTCCAAATCAGGATTTAGCATGTGTGAAACTCCAAGATGAGTTTGGACGCCTCCTCACTGAGCACACAGCGATGCACTTTCTTCAGCTCAGATGCTGGTTATTCAGCAACGACAGCAGCCGGAGCAGTCTGCATCTTATTAGTGCAGGTGCAGCAGGGCAGAAGAGAACAGCAACGCTGCTAGCCTGTGGCAAAGACGCTCACACACACACACACACACACACACACACACACACACACACGAGTGAGCCCTCAACCACATTATCCACCTCCATTGACTCTAAAAGCTTCTTACTCGCCTCATTAAGTCTTCAGTGACACAAAGTAACCACACCAGACCCGCGCAGCACCACACACACACGTACAGATAGGTGTGTGTGTGTCTGCACACTGGTGTTAAAGGGGGGGGGGCTTAGAAATGTTTGTACAGACACACATCGGCTCAGCCGCAGCCCGTGGGACGGCTGCTTAGACATTACTAGTCAAGCGCGTCGCAGATTTGACTGCAGGCTAACAGACAGGTTGAATGCAGGTTTGAAATGCCAAATAAATGCAACCTCCAGGTAGAAAATAAAAGCAAGCCAGTATTATTTAATGCCCTGGTTCACACAGGGCTTCATAAACTATTTATGGTCTTCACCCAAAGTCACCATCAAATTTAAAAGGTGAGCGCGCTGGTGCTTTAACTGAAATGTGCCCAGCTTCATTCAGGGAGCTTTAAGATGCTGTTGCAGGGGCAGCGATGGCCACGTGTGCATCTGACCAGCTACAAAGTTCATCAGAAATGTAAAGGATGTAAATAAGGGGAGCTGCAGTTATTATGGTGCATTGATGTAAATAGGTAAGTAAAGCTCATGCTGAGGACACATCATTAGCCACCGCACTCCACAGGGAACACTTAGATCCAGGTGAGTGGCCACTCGATACCTCCAAGGCATCTGTGTGTGTGTGTGTGTGTGCGCGTGTGGTGTGTATGAGGTAGGGAGGACAATGAAGCATGCAGCTAGCAGTGGGGATTGGGGTGAATGAAGATCTGAGGTGAGGTAACTATGCAAAGATTCAGCCTCACTGTGTTATTACGCACACTGACTCCTGCGCTGCACCTTTATTTTCCACATCATGCACTGTGACTGTGTTCTACCCCTGAACTCAGTAACACAAGAAAAAAGCTCATGAATACTGATACTAGTCTGTATGTTCAAAAGCAGTAAAATGTTCATGATGATGGGCAGGCAGTGGGACAGCGTAATGCTGCCTTGCTCATAGTGGGAGACAGAAAGGGGACAAACCTTGCCGACAGGCGGGCTCTTCTACAGGCCATCCGTTTGGCAGGTGGGGATGAGGAGAGAATGGGCACAATTAGTTATCTGTACTGTGAACGTGCAGCGTGTGGGGAGGAGGCAAACGCAGTGTTAAAGGTAAAGGAGCTCGCTGTCATCAACAAATACTGAGTGAACCTCATCGTCCCACAGAAAACATCAGCGACACTGAAACTCTTTCAGAACAGCTGCTGCAGACTGATGTGAGGAAATCTGTCAGATACTTTTAACGCTCTGATCGCCTCCAGTAAATATGTCACGGGAGCGTAGCTAAGGCTTAAAGCTGACCTACAGAGATGCACAGGAACAAACTGATGCAGGCGAGTCGAGGAAGACAAAGGTCTGAGACGAAGACAGCAAGGACACTTAGCTGCATCAAAGTGAGCATTATAACCAGTATGCTAATTGGAGACTGGTCCCTGATTAGTACCAATGGAAAGGGCTGACAACATGCTGCGTGTGTGTGTGCGCTGTCTGTGTGTGTGTGTGTGTGTGTGTGTCTGAGAAAGTGAGGCCTCATGCTGTGAAATCTAGACTGAGGTGATTAGTAAAGCATTAGTGGCTGCATGCAACACTCAGAACACGCTGTCAAGGACCTTATTTACACGCGCGCGTGTGTGTGTGTGTGTGTGTGTGTGTGTCTCTGTGTGTGCGTGTGTGTGTGTGTGTGTCTCTGTGTGTGCGTGTGTGTGTGTGTGTGTCTCTGTGTGTGTGTGTGTGTGTGTGTGTGTGTAGCGAGGGGTCTTTTAAAGGTATAATACATCATTTCAAAATGAGCGGTCTGCTCTAAACCACAAAACGGGGACAACACGTGTATGCTCCTTTATTCTGTGAAAACAAAATGGATTTGCACACACACACACACACACACACACACACACACACACACACACACACACACACACACACACACACACACACACACACACACACACTGAGAAGGAGGCAGAGGAGGCGACAGAAAGACGAAGACAAGCGAGTGAGCCACACATTAGAGGAGCTGCTCCGATGTCGCTCTTGGTCTTGGTGGCTCGGAGCAGAACGGGCTCATCGAACAGAATAAACAGGCCTCCTGTCAGCGCGGAGCTCACTGCGAGCGCAGAGATTATTCCTCCGTTTCAGCTCCTCCACCACTCTGAGCTCTGCCTCCCTCTATCTGGGTTTTTCATCATCTTGTCCTAACCCCCTCGTGTCGTCTCCTCGCGTGTCCGAAACACAAGAACATACTTTTACGTGCTCGTCTCCTCTCCACCTGCTCAGAAATATTGGAAAAGCTGCACACACACTGCTCTGTGATCACACACACACACACACAGGTGGGATCTGCCCTTACTGTGCATGAAAAACCTGCAACAGCAGACGTTTGTAGTCTTGCAGGAGCACGTTACAGAGACGGAGGCCGTGCCGGTTCTCATCTCAAAGACGATTGAACCGTCTGTCCTCGGTTATATAAAACGCACAGATTGTCCAATGTTAATTATTAAACCAGATGTAAACACATTATTCTTTGCTTTCTTTAGTATATAGTGTCCTGGCCCTTAGGCTGCTGTCTCACACACACAACAGTCTCCAATGGCAGCTTTGTACCAGAGGCAGAAATGGATAGCTCAATTTCTTTCTCTCCATCGCTCCTCAGTGTGTGGGAGATGGACTGAGGCTGTGTGTGAATGTGTCCATGTGTGTCTTTAAACAGTGTGAAGTGTGGGCATTTCCACTCCACCACACTATTATTCTGTGTTGAGTAGCTGCATAAAGCACTTTCACTGGTCCAGCCTTACAGCCGGCCTCGCAGGTTAATGCAGCGTTGCTGTAATGCTCATGCGAGCAGCCACAGGGCCGATCCCTGTCACGTTTCCTCGCTGTAAACTAGATATCTGCTCACAATTTCCTCTTGGTTTTCAGATGAGTCGTATCAGTAAATAATAACATCATCGTGCGGCAGAAACCATCGTGCTGCTGCACGAGGACACCTCGTAAGAGTCCGCACGGATTCAGTAAAACCAGGATGGAAGGAAATTAAACTGTTCATTTCTTTTAGCCCTCTGCATCCTTCTTGAATGATCTCTCCTTCCCTCCTAGAGCGCCTCTGTTTCCTCCTCCCTCCCGCTCTGCCTCCAGAGCAGGGCACTGACCACATGGTGTTTTAATTAACGTTGTGCAGTGCAAGAGCCGAGGCTGGCGCGAACACACACAGGGCGTGACTGCACCATCACAGTGAAGCTGAACGTTTGGGCTGAGAGCTGTAATATTAAGTGTTGCAGGCAGGCCGGCATGTGGCAGTGATCTCAGGTTTAGCATCATTACTAATGTACGTGAATAATCCGGTGATGTCTTTATGAAGACCCGCCTTTAAACCAGTCATTTAGAAACAACCCGCCGTTGAGTCGACATCAAAAAACTCGTCTTTGAAAGCTCTTTGTAAAAACCAGAGAACATAACCCGATATAGATCTGTTCTAATATAATCAATAATCTTTCTCTGAACAGCAGCACGCTGACCAGTCTGACCTGATGGGCACGACGAGATGAACACCGACATGTTTCCTGAATCTGTCTAAAAACGTCTTAATGTGAAAAAGTGTTTTTAATGAAATGAAGAAAAGATTTTGTAGCAACAAAATAAACTGATTCTGTTCATCTGGACGTCATCATCTCGATTATTTGATGATATTTATTTAACAATAACAATGTGTTGAATAATGACTTTAAAGATTGCACTATTTTATATTATTTTTTGACAAATACTGATAACAGTGCAAATGTTTGCAATATAAGAAATAAATGAAAAATGTAAACATCTGTGTTTAGTGAGCTTTGCAGTGTTGCTCTGTGGTGCAGCTACACTGTAGCAAAGTTTACACACTGTGTCTACTTGATCCACGTCTGACTGAACCCACAATGTTTCCACACCACTGAAGTTTTTTCCCTCTTTTCAACCAACAGCAGTCACTCTCCTCTCCAAATAACTTCTGCTCAGCTTTCCAAGCTTCCCTCGGGTCCTCTTAATTGTTGTGACACGTGTTCGAAACGCAGAGAGGTGCGCTCGATTTTCCACACGGAGCAGCGCGAGAGTAAAGCACGAGGGAGGGGCTAATAATCGGCTCAGTCATTTTTAATGATCGTTGAAAGCCCAGATCGTGATCGAGATTAAAATTCGATTAATTGAGCAGCCCTACCTTAAGCACCAGTGTTGTTTTTCAGTAAAGTGAGGGGTAAATATGTCACCTGAGCTGTTTTTGGGCCCAAACACGAGCGGCGCGTTCCTGCTTGTAAATATTTTCCTCGGAGCTGCAGGGATTCCTCTCTAGACTTCCCACGTTGACCCTCTGTCTGCCTGTGTGTTGTGTCTCTTTCTCTTCCTGACAGCGTAATTAACAGGACCGTGGGGTGCACCGTGTATTACCCACGGAGCGATGTGACAATCACATTACTGGACTGAGTTAGCCGGTAGGAGCTGGCCTCCTCCCTTCAAGCAGTCAGAACTGTCAACGTAAAAACACTGAATCACAGTTTCACTCGGACGTTACATTGTTGGACTTGTGTTTCTGTGACACGCAGACGTGCAGCAGACTGAGGCGGCCAAGCTGCGTGACAATCTGAGGCGAGCGCACTTACAAGTGTCGGAGTTCCTGAATGTGAGAGCTGATTATCGAGGGCGCCTGATACGACCGTTGAACAGGCGCTAACACTCACCAAGTGACACAGTCAGTCGCTGCTGCCCCCTAATCGTGCACGTCCACAGGCTGAGCACATGCACGAGCGTAGCCGTCAGAATCAGAGCGTCAGGCCATAAACTCACAACATTCAAACAGCACAACTTAAACTCGAAACGTCCCACCTGTGACACACTGAGCGGGGACGACAGGAAACAAAGTGACACGAACCTGTGTGATGAAGGAAAATGTAGACACTTTAACAGAGGGAACAATCCTTTTACATCAACACGTTACAGCCGAGCAGCTCTGGCCACTCACCACCTGCATTCATCTCCGTTTCATTTATTACTGTAAACTCGTTAGTGCCGCGGCGACCGAGAGAAGGAAACGATCTGCGGTGGAGACGAGGAAGACGATGCGTGAAACGGAGCATCTGCTCATTTTCTTTTCATCGGCGCTTTCAGACTAAATAAGATCTTTGTTGAAGAGTGGGGGAGGAAAGGGCTGCGGGAAATGTAAGAGGAACTGGGCAAGCTCTTAAAAATAATCTGCCTCAATTTCATAATTAATCTGCGCTAGGTTTTCACACAATTAGCACGTTAATTAACCCAAAACTGCCACCACTGTGCAGGGATGTGTGCGTGCCTACGCTGCAGAGAGAACGACGAGTTAGACGTCAGACTGAGTGGAAGATCAAGGCGGAGGAAAGTGGCGAGCACTGGGTGAAGGACAAAGGTGAGGAGGTGAGGGGGGAACGAGAGAGGAACACGGGGGAGGAGGAGGAGGGCCAGGATAACGGTCATGTGGTGAAGAGCGAAGAAGACGGACGGCAGGTAGAAGACACGGACGCTTCCTCCATACCTGCTTCATGCCCTGGAGGACGGGGCTGTGGCCCCCCCACACCCTCTAGCAGATCATTACATGAAGGAACCTTTAAAAACAAGCGTGTCCATGCTCACAGGTGTACACACGGGTGATCACACCCACAAACTACACCCTTTTTGGCTCCTACCTCAAAGCACACTGTGTTCTGTTGATCTTATGTGCTGCACAATAATGTTTAATATTTAGTATTTACTGTCATATTCCCATATATCATTGTGATGTTGTTTATTCTATTACTCTTGTTCTCTTCTGCTTGTTTTCTTTTTTCTTTCTCAGCAGGTGATCCAGGTGATTGATATATGCATTTTCTTTTTCTTTCTTTTTCTGCTCATTCTGTTGGTTTTTGTCTTTTGCCCTTCTCCCCCGTCCCTCTTCTCAGCTGTTTCTCTTTCCCTCTTTCTTTCTCCCCTTCTTTCCCCCAGTCAAGTCTGTTCCGTATTCAGTAAGTGAAAATAAAATAAACAATAAAAGGTGAATCAAATGGACCATTACGGCAAGGCTGGGATGGTCAGTTTGGTAAAGTAAATCCGTTGGGCATCTTTCTTTGCCTTTAGACAACAATTCTGATGCAAAAGAGCCAAACGGGACAGGCCAAAAAGAAAGAAAGAAAACACGGACGCTGCAGCTGTGGCAGGTGTTTGATAGCAAGTGGGGGCGGGGCCACACACTAGGGAGTGAAGTAAAAGTTATTCCAGCTGTGCTGATGTTTGGAGCCTCTCTTCTCCAGACGCCACACACACACACTCAGGTCTGGCGAGGGGCTGCAGATCAACCCACAGGTCCACCTCGTTAATCTCCATGACGACAGAGATGCTAAGGCAGCAAATTAGCAGAAAGGGGAGAAAACGGGAATCTCACAAAAGAGTCAGGTCTTAAACACACACACCGTCGACCTTTGCTCCCCTGTGATGATAATGGAATTAAATGAAAAAACTCAGCGGCGCTGCAGCGCCGCTCGTGCAGACAAACATGGATTTACTGTGCAGCGTGTTCGTTTGTGTCATCCTGTCCAAACCTAAAAGCATCACCTGCGACCTGCATCATCATATAAAGGTTTAGACACTCGTATTACGTTTGAGTCAGCTGTAAGATTACGATGATTCTCCAACGTTTGATCTGTAGTCGTGGCTGCTCCTCACAGCCCACCAGACAAAAAGGTCTTTGTTTCACCGTCTGTCTCACCTCTGTGTTCATGTGAGTGCATGCTTGTGCTTTCATGCTTCCAGAGTGCCATCACACATTCACAATGGCTGGGTTCACACCAAACTCTGAAGTCACGCACACGGAAAAGAAAAGCACCTCACTCACCGATCATGTGATTGGCAACGTGAATCTGGATCTCTCTTTCTGTCTCGAACGTCATTTGGCATTTAATACACTGGTAGGTCTTTTTCTATAACAGAAGGAACACAGGAGACTGGTCAGTGCAATAAAGCTAATGAGAAACAGGCTTACATGTTAGCACATCAGACACACACAGACAGACTGCACAGGAATGAAAGAATTATTAGTGCAGTGAAAGCTAACAGAGAAAAGTGGAAAAGGCTAAAAATAAAACTGCACTTTTCCGCACTTGCAGTCATCCCTGCACATATGAGACATTTCAACCTCACAAATTCTTGCACTGAAAGTCCAAGTCTTTGGAGGGTTGGGAAAGGAAGAGAAGGTATGCAGCTACACAAACACCAAAGCTGGATCGAAAGTGAGAGAAGCAAATGAAAAAAGGAGGGTGTGAACGCGAACGAGATGAAGGGAAGAAGCGATGAAAGAGAAGGAAAAAAGGACAAAGGAGAGAGAGAAGGAGCTACAGAGAGAGGAACCAGAGGCTCTGCTTATCCATTCATAGCACAGAGTGATCACTCATGCACAAACACATACAAAATACACAAAGGCCCCACTTCCACTGTGTCTCTGCTGCTTCAGCCTGCTAGGATGACTACACACACACACACACACACACACACACACACAAATCCTACTTTGTCTGCTTTGTGCTGTTAGACTAAGCAGAAACAAAAGTGCAGGTAAGACAGAGGGTCCCTGGGAACTGTCTCTCAACACACACGTGCTCGCTTGCAATTACACACACTCTCACACACACTCTCACACACTCAGTCACACACACTCTCACACACTCAGTCACACACACTCTCACACACTCAGTCACACACTCTCACACACTCAGTCACACACAGACACGCGGCAGGTCCCGGGGAGCCTGACTGTCAATATCAAGTAGAGCGAACAGCTCCCACAATGCCTCAGCACGCCCCAGCCGCAGGACCCAGTGGGCTCAGCTGACACACACCCACGTACGTGTGGAAGCTGCAGACTTATACACAACCTCGTGCACACACAGAGTTCAGGAGCGTCGTTTGCAACCTTGGATATGGAAACACTGGCCTCTATCACTCTGCTGGATCACACCAAGAGCTTTTATACATTTGACCTTTCTGTGCGTAGCTGCCTCCTTCTCTTTTGCAGACACCGTTATTTTTATGGAAACGTGCCCTCTCACTGTTTCTCACCTTAGGAGCAGGTGAAACCTCGGCCTTCTTTCCTGCTGCGCTGGTTTCAGGACTGATCTCCGGATGATCCGTCTGGACGTGGTTCTCCAAGTCCTCCAGGCTTTCAAACTTCACCCCGCACTCTGGACACCTCAGCCCAGCCGCGGCCTTCTCCGCCTGCGCGTCCCCGGGCGTGACGGCTCCTCCCTGGCTGGGACTCTGGCCGTTCGTGCCCCTGATGTGATTTGAGCATTTGATTTGTTTTAGCTGATTTCAGTGATTCTAACTGATGCTAAACAAAAAGGATTTCTTCACTAACTTTGGTAGTTTTAGGAAGTATCTGTGCAGTTTGTGACAGCTGGAGCAGAAAATCTGAATAAACTGGGCAGGTTTTTGAAAGATATTTCAAATATTCATATACTTTTCATAAGAAATGCACCCAATAAACGTGTGCCGAGTTACCCTGTGCCAGGCAAAGCTTCCAAACAGGAGAGGCATTCATTCTTGACTTTAGTCATTATTCTTTCCCACAGAGGGCTGAGTCATGCTGCAGCCCTGTTCACAGCATTGCTGCCTACCTGCTCATGCACCCAGCACAGAGGCCGTAAGGCAGGCCGTTGACATCCAGCTTCACCAGCTCGCCTTTGTTCTTGAACTCCTTGAGGCAGAAGGCGCACTTATACAGCTTGTGCTGCTGCAGCTGCCCATTAGGGGACGAAGAGGCAGAGCCGTTTCCTCCAGCTAGTCCTCCATTCCCGCCTCCGACCGCAGCTCCTGCCAGCGCCGCGCCCGAGGAGATCTTCTGCATGTGGAAGGTGCCGTGGATTTTCAGCTCTAGCGTGGAGGTGACCGTCTGCATGCAGACGACGCAGCGGAAGCCGGTGAGGGAGTTGCGAAGGTCGGGGTGCATCTGGCAATGCTCTATGAACTCCTCTTCGCTCTGCAAGGGCATCTTACAGATTCGACAGGTTCCCGTGTCCAAGCTTTTACTGTGGGTCACCTGAAGAGAGGGAGCACAGACGATTAACATGACCGTGACCAGTTACAAGACACGGCGTTGCTTTTTTCAGTAACGAGTATCCTAACTAATCACTATTCCTATCGTTACAACGCCGTTACCGTTACTAACAAGAAAACTGAAGCTGTGTTCAGTTTATCTTATATCAGCTGCAAAGAAGTAGCTGTAAGTAACCCTTTTTTGAAGAAGTAACTAGTAACTGTAATTAATTACTTTTTCAAAGTAACTTGCCCAACACTGACCGTGACACATCAAAACACCTCAGACGAAGAAGTCATTTTGATAAAAGCTCAACATCAGCATCACTGATAAGTGACGAAGGCTGCGTAACAAACCGCCTCTCTGAGGAGTATCGAGCTCTAAATTCAAAGCAGCCAAAGACGAGTCAGGATCCAAATCTAGGCGCAGAAAGAGAAAAAACGTCGCACACGCAGAAACGTGTCTGCACCGCTGCACCTGCTGCTGGAAAGTACTTGTCACAAGTCTGAAGTACCTTGTGCTCGGTGAGGGTCAGCAGAGAGGGGAAGCGCTCGCCACAGATGGGACACATGTAGTGTTTGGCGGGGCCGCGGTGCGTCTGAGCGTGCTCACGAAGCCCGTTCTCAGAGAAGAAGGTTCGGGAGCACACGTTGCACTTGTGGTTTCCTTTGATGAAGTCCGCCTTCTTCTTTCGAGAACCTGTTGTACAAAATTAAGACGCATAATCACAAATACGATAACAACACAGAGGACTCGCTTCCTGACGATGACAGAGTACGACAGCATCGTTACCGGCGTCGTCTTCTCCCGGCCGGATGTTGTGGTCACGCAGTCGGTGGTTCTGCAGCAGGGACTCCATGGTGTAGGCAGCGCCGCAGATATCGCAGGCGTACATGGGCTCTGAATTATCCAGCTCCTCCTCTCCTCCGCTCGCCTCGTGGCTGTTGGCTGCATCTCCCCCCTGGCTCGACCCTCCTCCCACCGCTGCGCTCTTCAGCAGCATGTTCTGCAAGTCGGCTTGCTCGGCAGCTGCAACCGTCGCTCTCTCCACGCTTCCTGCTCCTCCGTTGCCACTTCCTCCTCCTCCTCGCTTGGAGGTCTGCGCCAAACCGTTAGGCGTCCCGTTCTGGCTCCCGCTGCTCCCGGTGCCGCCTCCATTGCCGGTGATGTTGCTGCCATCGAAGACGCAGTGCTTTTCTCTCAGGTGTCTCTCCAGCAGTGAGATGGCGTGGAAAGCTTTGCCGCAGAAGCGGCACGTGAACTTCTTGCTGTGCGTGGTGATGTGACACTGGAGCTCCACTTCTGTTCCAAAGCTCTCCCCGCAGAAGATGCACTTCCGGGGCTTGAGTCCTGTCAGTCAAAGATCAAGTTATCGTGAAGATGAATCCGTGGCACAGGAACGGGAAATATCAGACATTCTTTTCACATCGTAATCGTGTATTTGTTAAACGTAACGCGGCACAGCTGGACAGTACCTGCACCGAGACCTCCCGGGAGGCCCGACCTTTGGCCCAGATGGTTATGTTTAACGTGCAGCTGAAGATCCGTCTCCTTCCTAAAGTCCCAGGCACAAGCTGTGCAGCGAAACAGCTTCTTCTCGTTGCTGTGCTTCACTGCCAAATGCACCTGGATGTGAGGCCAGAGAAACAAACTCTTGAGCAGATAAACTTTGCATCTTTCGGGATTCGTGTCTGCAAAAGGTCACACTCAACAACGAGCCACGTGTCGTTTACCTGTATAGACACCTTGGAGTCAAAGACCTCCTGGCAGAGAGTGCAGTGGTACAAGACAAACGTGTGCATGTCGAGCAGGTGTTTCTGCAGGTCGTCCACCGACGAGAACTGTTTATCGCAGCTCTCGCACACATACTGGGTGGACGTGGTGGTGTAGTGTACCGTCAGGTGTTGGAGCAACGCCTCCTGTGACTCAAAGTCCTCCTTGTTGCACTGGGGGCAGGACTGGCGCCTCAGCAACATCTCCAGGTGCGACTTGAGGTGGGCCTGGAAACCCTCAAAACTAGCAAACCGCAGATCGCACTGGTTGCAGGGATAATCTCCGTTGCTCCCCATGGATGGAGTGGAGTCCCCTCCGAGCCTGTGGCGTTTCGGGGAGGAGATCTCGACGTCCGACGAGGCGGGGCTCAGGTCTGCGACTTTGGCTTGCCGTTTGTTGTTGGCCAGCGGGATGTTCTTGTGGTTCTCCTTTATGTGCTTGGTGAGCTTGAGGAGTGAGCCGAAGATAGGAGAGTTGGTGCAGTAAGGGCAGGAGTAAACCTGTGCGTGGATAATAACTCTTTACTTTTTTTAAAGATTATGATGCAATACGCCGAGTCGTCACACAGCGACCGACAAAAGTCATTTCAACCACTGCGAGCTTACAGACAGAATCACGTCAGTGTGTTAATGAGTTATGAACGCTGGCTAACAGCTACTCGAAGTGTCTTTGTAGTGTGAACAGTGTGTCAAACAGCAGCAGGTTTCAGTGTTTCCACTGTGAACTGTGGGTTAAAAAGTCTCAGTCCGACTAACAAACGACACGATACGGGAACTGAATAACTAACGAGGAGGGCGAGCTGCGTTTCTTCTTCTTACTGGTTACACTTAACAGATTTTACAGTTTTTCCTCACCTCCATGAAGGACTGAGATCCAGCCTGAAGTATGGGAGACTCGAGTTTGGCCACCGCTCCACCTGATGCACTTCCTCCACCTGTTGCGGAGGTGCAGTGTGTCTGCTGAATGTGCTCCGTCAGCGAGGACTCTGTCAGGAAACCCATTGAGCACTGGTTGCAGAAGAAGGCATGGTTCCCTTCTAGGATGGAGAAGCTCACTTTAATCGTTGCAGCAACAACAGTCACAGGAAATGATGACACTGTACTTAACACCATGTAACCGACAAGCAGCTCACAGCTGACCTGATGCAGTTCATGCTTAACCCTTTAAGACCGACCATAGAACCAAGTCCACCAGAGCTTATTTTATATGTTTACATGCTGTGGAGCCATTTTTGGGAGCATTTCAAGTTGCTATACATCAATACAACCATTATAGCCCAGATTTGAATAATATGTCTGCATTAAGTGCATAGTGATTACATAAATTGCAAAAAACTACAAAAAAATTGAAAATCGTTTTTGCTTTTTTAACATATATTTGTAGTTAGAGAAATTTAAGAGGCTTATCCCTCAAAACTGTAAATACAAACAAGTTGCACAAAATAGTTTCCCACCACAGGAAATTTATTTTGAGTGTCTTCATAGTTTTATTTTTGAAATACACCAATTTTTATACACTGCAGGAAAAACGAAAATAAATATTATAAAAAAGCAGCATGTGCATCAAAATAAACTATTTCCAGCAGTGCAATAAGAGTCCTCAGCATCCCAGAAACCACACAGAAAGACATAAAGTCAAACATAACTTTTAAAAACACCAGTATAGGCTCATGAGGCCCTGATGGTAAAAAACTACATTTCCGCGAAAATGACGTCACTTCCGGTTTCAGGCAGGTCATGGCGGACATGCGATAGTTTGCGCTGACGTCTATTCCAACGTAGGAAGGGTTACAAACAGCTGATGGATCAGCAAAGCGCGTTTCTGGAATATTATGTTTTTGTTCCTGCAAGTGCTTTTTATGATGTTTTGCAAAGCTTTATGTGGAAGGAAACCGTGACCGAGGACAAGCTGATGGCATCAGATGTAAGTACAACTCCTCCGGTTTCATATGCAAAATTTTTTATTGCACTAGCTTACGTGGTTGCAGAGCTACCGGGATTTAAAAATAGTTACGCAAAACAGAGCGTGCCCGCTCCGACCGGCTTTAAAGGGTTAAACACACCTAGTGTGGTGGATCCTGCCATGATGCCACCGGGCAGGCAGTGGGAAACCCTGATGTGCTCTTGCAGAGAGTTGATGTCCCCGAACATGTCGGGACAGTAGTTGCAGTGGAACGCCGTGACGTTGGTGAACTGCAGCAGAGGAAAAGCCGCCGCCGCCGCACCCACCGTTCCTCCGCTCGCACGGTGAGCTTTGCGCACGTGCTCGTTGAGGTTGTAGAGCGTCGGCAGAGTTTCCAAGCAGAGCTGACACGTGTGGCTCTGTTGCGGCTTATCTGCATGGATGGTCTTCAAGTGGATCTCCAGCACTGCCAGACTGTGGAAGTCTCTCTTTGAGCAGTAAGGGCAAGAGTACGTCACTTTACCCCAGGATCCTCCCCCGCCTGCACAGACACAAAGGGTACTTTAGTGAGACTAACTGGTAACTGTGCAGTTACTTTGGAGATAAGTGGCTAACGCACCTCCGCCTTGATGGCCCAGGTTTATCCCCACGTCCTCGCCGGTATCGCCGCCTCTCCTGCGGCTGCGTTCGCTGCCCTGGCCGTGCTTTAGTGTGGAGTCGGGGGTGGAGCCTCTCTCCAGGCTGGCGCTGGAGTCTGGAGTGGCTGAGCTCATTGAGGCGACGCTGCCCAGCGCTGGGTCGGGACTGGCAGCGCTGTGATTAGACGAATCGGGCTGGCGATGGCTGTCTAGGTGGCAGTACACGTCCTCGACGGAGGGGAACTGCTCCGAGCAGACCGGGCATCTGTGGACACAGAAAAGGCCAGAGGTGAGTAATGGTTATCAAAGTGGTGAGCGGAGAAGATTGAGAGGTAAAGCTCTGCAGTACTTGTGTTTGCGGTTAGCGTGCTGCGTTTCAATATGCGTGAGGAGCGAAGCCTCGTCAAGGAAGATCTCAGGACAGTGGATGCACTGCAGGTCGGCCCGGTCCGACAGCTGGGGGTGTCTGGTCAGGACGTGTTTTTCCAGCTCGTCGGTCTGACTGAACGTCTCCTCGCAGTAATCGCACATGTACAGGTCCTGCTCCAGGTCGCCGTCTCCTCCCGCTCCCTTCTTTCCTCCATCTCTCTCGCTCCTCAGAGCGAGATGCTCTCTGTTCTTACGGTGAGCCTGCGGAGTCAGACATTCAGACGCGAGGACGCACGTGCAGGAACAATACTCGCATGCAGTCGTGCAGTGCACCTCATGGTCAGTGCCACAGGTAACACTTACCTGCATGTGGCTCTGCAGCGACGAGGTGGAGGAAAAGCCACGCTTACACACACTGCACTTAAACGGTTTGCTGGAGCTGGGCGGGGCATTGAAACAAGAATCAGCACCGATTCTGAGCGCTTTATTGTGCTGACAGGTTCAGAAGCAGTTACCTGTGCGTCTTCAGGTGGATCTTTAGGTGATCAGAGCGAGAGAAAGCAGCCTCACACTCCTGACAGCTGTACTTCTTATCTCCTGAATCATTGAAAGGCAAAAGCTTCACTGATGATGTTAAAGCAGAAACTAGACCTACAGTTTTCCTTCCTCTCTGCTTCATCGAATAACAACTTCACAAACATCATAGTTTGTAGTTCTCAGACAATCCTGACATGTAGGATTAAAAACAGGGATAGAAGACGTGCCGGAGAACTGAAACGCTGGCCAGCAGCTCGTCTCAGGCGAGATGTCCGGACGTACCTGTGTGGAGCTTGACGTGGCGGTCTCGGCTCCGCTTGTGTTTAAACAGACGGCTGCAGAAGGTGCACTTGAAAGGCAGCTTGTCGCTGTGGATCTGCTCGTGTCGCTTCAAGTAGCTCAGGCGGCTGAGAGAGACCAGCAACAACGTTTATTGTGTTATTGCAGCAACACTTACAGTGATTTAACAAAAGCACCGTGTCAAAGTAACTGGATGTATCAGACATCTACGAACCGTCTTTACAAAGCGTTGGTTGGAAAAGGACGCTAGCGAGGACAGAGTGGGTAATACAGAGGATGATGATGATGATGACGGTGTGTGCGTGACAGCTGTTCTTAAAATGGTTCTTGACTCAGTCCCCCGAGAGGTGAGTGAGAAACGCATTCACCTCACTCCCTTTACTGTTTGCCTTAGTGGTCCGTGTGTTACCATGGCGATACTGAGAATGCACGCTGATTTTCATAAGCATGGAGATGCATCTGAACGTGTTACCGTTTCCTTCTACTACCTGCAGACGTTTCCGAAGCCAAAAATCTGAACGTGGTACCTGAAGGACTTGTCACAGAACTGGCACGGGTACGGCAGGCCCGCTCCTCCCTCCTCCTCGCCGCCAGTGGCCATGCCAAGGTCACAGCAGCCATCGGGTATCTGCGAAGGCGATGCCACATCCTTACTGGAGGGCGAGGAAGGCACCCAGGATAAACCTGCTGGGTCATCATCACCGTCTGAGACAGGGAGACACAGAAAGTTTACAAGGAGTAACTGCGCCCCCCTTTTTTAAAATCACAGCTGCAGATCAGCGAGTAAAAACTAACCCCATCAGAAACAGCGGGGAAACAACACTTTCACCTTTCTTGGAAGGCAAAAGGGGGAGAAAGAGTCTGCGGAAGGTAAAAACATACAAATACAAAGACGAAAACAGGAGGATGGAACGAAACTGAAGGTAGAGAGAGAACCAGAGCCGCTCGGGCATCAGCAACATCTAAATAGAAAGCTCCAAGAACTACGTATCCCCGAAGGAGCCCAGAAATAAGGACAGAGTGTATTTTCTCTCCCTTCGTTCTCCCTCGTTCCCTCCTTCTCCTCGCCTCCCTCCTCCCCCGTACCTCCGTCTGTCCCCGAGGACCATAGATCCGCCTCATCATATTTTCATTAGGGCCTTGGCAGATTGAAACGTCGCAAAAGCGATTAGATGATGTGGAGAGCAGAGCGGAAAGATGGCGATATTCACTCCCTTTATCTGTCATACATAGGAGATTATGCACTGCTCTTTTCCTGTTTTCCTCCCTCGCTCTCCTTCTTTCTCCCTCCTGTGCAGTCTGGCACAGAGGCGACAAAAAGGCCACGACTCCTTTAATAGACACTTCAGAATGGATTTGAGGCGACAAAAGAGAGGGCTGAATAATGCTTGATATTGTTCTGTTTCTCTTTGTGCGCTCTGCGACGGAGCACAGCGTGGCTATTTAGCATTTGCCTGAAAAATGTAAAGGAGCGAGGAGATCAGAGAGGAAAGGAGACGTTGTTGTCTTTGCTTTTATCTGACGGCTTTATCAACTGGGCCAGCAACCAATCACAGAGAAGACATTTGTGCCAAGATTCACTACGAGCGCAATATTTCTGCAGCCCGACGCCCTGTGTGCGTTACACAAATCTCTCCCAGCACACACACATGCACGCACGCACATGCACGCACGCACATGTGCACACACACCCACACGTGCACACGCATCCACATGCACGCATGGACACACACATGCACACGCATCCACATGCGTGCACACACACACACACACGCACATGCCCGCACGCACATGTGCACACGCACCAACCATCTACAATGTGTGTGTGGCGGCTCTGCTGTGGATTGTGTCTCACTGAGAGGGAGTGGAAACAGTGTGATGAATCGACCGTGGGGTAAATGTCGGCACGGCGATGAGCAAATAGGATTCTGTGAGACTTAGATTCTGGGATTACTTAGTGTGACAGATTCATGAGTGGGAGATTCTCCAAATGGACCAGAACCAGTATAATGGACTGAGTGGAACTCACGGTCTCATGATGGGGGGCAAAACCCCCAATAACTGCTACTGTGACAAAAAAGTTCTTCATGTGTCACTGAAGTTCAGCCTCCACGGACATCAACAGACAACCGTATTTAAGGCTCTGCTGTCACTCCACAGGACACAGGACTCAGAACGCTTACTGACGCCGTCTCACTCATTCTCTGTCAAACACGACTCGGGTGGAGATAAAGAAAAGGAGTGAGTGTGTGCTCGCCACCTTACAGCCGTGTGAGAAAAGTGGCAAAAAGGAAGTAAATAACCCCCAGCCACCCCTTCAAAAGAAAAGTCTGTGTGGACGCACGCTGGTCATTAAAGGCATGTATGAGTCAGTCAGTGGTAACGCTTCTGAGGTGGGAAAGTGGCTGAACAGAGACAGGAGGGGAGATTGCACCGCGGAGATTTAGTTCGAGCAAGAGGGTGAAATCACTTTTTGAGGGGGGGGTGTCGCGAAAGAAGGGGAGGAGAGATTAGCGTCATTAAAGAGCCCTAATCCTCTGACTAGCGTGGCTGGCGCTAAAATGGAGGATCACACGGCTTTTTAACGGCGCCTTTGTCAGTCGGCCACGAGGGGACCTGGCAAGACAAGGCCGCGTGGCAAACTGGGAGAAACTGGAGGATGGGGAGGGGGGGCGAAGAAAATTTCAATGAAAAGTTAAATTAGAGAAGAAACCTCGAGAGGAGGCGAGATGAGGAGGACGGATGGGGTGGGGGGAGTAGAGAAAGTGTTGAAGGAGAAAAAATAAGAGAAACAGGCGGACGCCGACACACGCTGTTCCTGCCCCCGTCTCCTCCTCCTCCTCTCTGTTCTTCTCTGGCGAATGAAAACGAACGAGCGGAGCGACCACGGGGCCCCAACCGCTCCGCTCCGCTTTATCTCTCACTCTGCAGTCTTCTCCTTTCCCATCCATTCCCTCTATTCTTCCTCCCTCCCTCTGTCCTCAGCAGTCCCTCTCCTCTTCCGTCTTCATCTCTCTTCCACTCCCTCCCTCCGTCACCTTTCATGTTGTTACTCATTATAGCACTGACATCTCTCCCTCTGTCCCTCCATCTCTCCCACCGTTCCTCCCCTACTGGTGTTGGCCTTCACCCCCGTGTCTCGGCCTGGACGGGACCGAGGGAGAGAAGGCGGGGGAGGATGTTCCAGATGGACGGACTCTGAACTCCAAAAGAGAGAGAAAAGATGGTGGGATGAAAGAGGAGACGAAAACGAGGAGAGGAGAGGACCTATGGGTGTGCACTAAAAGATGGAAAAGAGCAGACAGAAAGTTAACGGACCGCCCGAGTCTACCTGAAATGACAGACGAGCGCACAAACAGACACATGCAAACAACACACCCACACTCCCCGCGTGTCTCTCTAATAGGCTAGACAGCGCGGCAACGTGTGGAGGACGCAGCCTCGGTGAAACGCTGTAATGAAGAGACACACACGCTGATCGACTTTATGTTCCTGCCTCCCCCATCCAAATTCAGCAAGTTTGTCATAACTGTCACACACACAGAGAAATCTGATCAAAGCCGCAAAATCTAAATTTAAAAGAAACTTTGGAGACGTCGAGGTCTTCGTATGCAACGATTAGAGCTGCCGATAATTACTGGAAACCCTAAAAATAAAAACCAGCAGGTACATCTGAAATATCGCATGTGTGGCTGCGGTGCAGCGACTGATGAAATGAGTCAATGAGCTGACAGCCAAGAACAACTCGGGTTCATTTAGCTAGCCCCGGATAACGATGTCGGCTAAATGCCTGAAATGGAAATACAATCCATGTACGTCACGCTTTCGCTCTTTTATACGTCTTTGATGTTTGAATCAAAGACGCTCAGCTGGTAGCAGCAAAAGGCTTTCAGGTCCCAAGGCTGCTACGAAAGCTGAAACTGCCTAAGATACTGAAGTGATATTATCAATGAATAAAAAAGTCATCTGTTAGGTTAACCTCCCAATTAGCTGTCAGAATAAAATATTATTCAAATAAAAAAGCATAAATTGGAGTGAAGGACACCAGTGAGCTGGTATGGTCGAATATTCTCTTTAATTCTAATTTTGCATGAGTGGATGAGAGAAAGTCGGACAGGGCTGCTATTCCAAGCATCCCAGGTACAGACTTGTTCTCCCCCTCTCTTCCTTACGGCCCAGTTCCTCCCAGTCCAACTCTCCACTCCACCTTTGAGGCTGGCCATCAGCCCAGACCTGCACCTTTACCCCACAAGACCCCCGCTGACCTTATCCCTCCATCCCTCTCTCCCTCTTCATCCTGCCTCCATCCGCTCCCTAGGCCCCCTCCGATGGCCCCAGGCTGCCCCAGGCGTGCACACACACTCACCACAGGGGGCAGAAAAACAACTTCCACCCTTGGCTCACTCTGGGCAGCCCAGCACACACTCATTCTGGCTCTGACCATCTCACATATGCACACAAACACAATTAAAGCCTGACTCAAAATCCCACACTGAAGTAAGTTTGATCAAATCAAATCAAATCACTTTTATTGTCACATCACATGTGCAGGCACACTGGCACAGCACATGCGAGTGAAATTCTTGTGTGCGAGCCCCACAAGCAACAGAGATGTGCAAACACAACAACACAAACGAGCAAAATACAAGAATGGCCAACCTGAAACTAATAATGATGAGAAACGTGTCATCATTCGTGCACCCTTCGTTCACGTGAACAACATCCTGCAGCTTAAAATAACAGCATCGTCTCAGACCCATGTTGAAAATCATTTCGACGGGCCGCAGCATACACCTGACGATTACATTTCACTAATAAATTGCACAATTTGTGTGTTTTGCTCCGAAAAAGCAGGCTTGATCGCATTTACTGAGGGAGGCTGCTTATTACTTTGTTTGGCTGTGATGTTGGACGTGGAGTCGCAGTCGTGACTTGACAGTAACGTACGAGCTTTAACGTGCAGCAATAATCGGACGCTTTGTCCCACATGCTGCACTAGCCAATCGGCACAGCCAAACAAGACAATAGAAGAAAGATCCCTACCTGGCTCTGTGATTAGCATGCGAGTTGACATGGCAACCAGTCAGCTGTGCTTAGCTGACTGGTTGCCATGCATCGAGATTTGCACAGTAGGACTTTTACTTTGACCAGTCAGATTGTTGGAGTGAAACTAACAATGCTTCGTCTTATTTTCATAACCAGCGAGTACCGCAGATAAAATCATGACCAGCTTCTGACTCTTTCTCTTGAGCATGCACCCCCCCACACACACACACACTCAACTGGTGAAGCGGTTTACACATATGCGGACCCGGCTGCATCCCTGGCCTACGCTCCGAGGACCCACAGTCCTCTGCTGCTGTCCTCGCAGCTCACACGGGACGCAGTCTGTCGGGAAAAACGCACACAAATGGATACGCGCACGAGCTACAGCGAGGACAGACAGCGTGGACAGACAGCGAGGACAGACAGCGTGGACAGACAGAGAGGACAGACAGCGTGGACAGACAGAGAGGACGCTGCGGCAGTCTGTCCGGGGCTCAAGCCCGCGAGAACACGACGGATGGACACGCACAGAAACACATGCATTCACACGCTCTAAGCAGGCGACGGGGACCCTCACCTCCTGCCCTGGGAATGGGTCCGGCTGCTTTGGACGCTTTTGGGCGCCAACTGCTCCATATGGGCAGTGTGTGTTTGTGTGTGTGTGCAAGTGTGTTTGAGGGCAGAAGGTTAGGGGCAGGGGGCTAAGGATGGGGGTGGGTGGACAGCGGGCTGGCAGATGACAAGTTTGCCCCGAGTATACAGCATAAAAAACGCTACACAAATATCAAATAGTGCATTACACACACACAGAGCAGCTCAACAATCTAAGACAAGGTCAGCGCAGGTCATACAAACAAATACTGAAATGCACATAAAGAAGTATGTGAGGATTAACGCGCTCAGCTCTGTGGTTCAGCTGCTGAATGAGCTTTCAAAATGTATGCGAGCGCATTTTAGGGGCTATCAGAGTAAGAACCTGTGACATTACTGCCATCGATACGACCAGCAGCGCCACAAATACAGCGTGCTTGGAAACATCGTCTTTGATGGCAATCAAGAAGCCAATAAAGTGATGGAAAAAAGCCGCGTACATAAAGAGGTACACGCAACGTCTGGTCTGTCTCTCCCACGCAGCATGTGGCAGAGGAGGTCTCACATCTGCTTCCTCTTAACCACACTTCCCTCTTTTTTTGTATCCTCTCCATCTTCAGACTCCTTCTCCTTTAATCTCACCGTGCCCCGTTTCCCTTTGCATATTTACTTCATCAACTCTCAGTCGAAAACGCCGAGCGAGGCACCTAAACCGGGAGAGTCGGCGGCTGCGTTCCCCGTGCGGCGAGCTCCTCGTCCCTCCGTCCATCTCGTCTGCTGTTTGTTCACTCAGAAATGAGAACCAGCTGTCAGGCAGAGTGTTAGACAAACAACAACACCGTGCCAACGCACACATACACAACATATGCACGTGTTTTCATGAAGACACACACACACACACAGAGTGGTGTGATCCCATTGTGTGCATGCCGGCGGCCATATCATCTATTTATAAGAATGAGGTTTGGTGGACTGGCAGACCGCTCACTAACCTAGAAACACATTCACCTGAGTCACACACACACACACACACACACACACACACACACACACAAACACACACACACACACACACACACACACACACACACACACACACACACACACACACACACACACACAAGGAGGCTCTTGGACATTTACTGAAACACCCACATAACTGCAATAATACGCACAGTTATACGAGGAGCCAAGTTATATTTCAAAGCATCGTTAGTGTTGCCTTGTGAATAATAACGGATAATTAGTGTTTAGTGAGAACCACACACAGGATCATGTGTGCATTCATCATTTTAAACAAACTGCATCTGCTATAAATGGATGTGACTGATGTATCAACAACACACACACACACACACACACACACACACACACAGGTCCGCCCACATTCGCCTACGCGTACGTGGGACCTATAAATAAGTGATGCAGGCAGCTGGAGCTTGCCGTTGAAAACTCAAACACAGTTACACACATAGACTCAGGTAAACAAACACACTCATCTCTCTATATGTAACACAAATACACATGCACGCAGTGTTTACAAGCCTCTCCATCTAGAGCAAAGTAACTGAGGCTTCCAAGTGAGGGATCAGAGGAGAGAGCAGGAAAAATGAGGGATAAAGAGACAGAGAGGCTCCTGACGTCCCGGGGGGGCAACAGCAGAGGGGGGGTGGTCTTGTGCCCAGGGGAAACCCGAGAGCAAGCTGTGAGAGGCGGGTACTGCCAGCCCAGCGCTCCCCTTCTGGAAAATGGGATCCTGGACAGCCCCCTACTCGCAACTCTTAAACCCCCCCATGAGAGACGCACACACACACACTGAAGAGGAGTCCCCGAGGGGGGAGCAGAGCAGAGCAGAACACCTGGACCTGCCATTACTGACACACTCAGGGATTAGTGGCACAGACGGCAGGAGAAACAGAGAATACACACTGGGACAGACACGTACACGACCGAGTGATGTGCATAAATATGCACAAACACATGCAGCCAACGACTAAAGACGAGCAAACCAAAACAACAAAGACAACTGAGCAGACATTAACTGCAACGTGTTTTATGTGACTGTTTTCACCCACCCGGACGTCCTGATTGTGATTCTGACCAAATGATTACAGCATCTCTGCTTCAAACAGGGAGATAAAATGGTACCGAGAGAGGCAACGCAAGCTTCTCACCCGAAGACATTTAATCTAATGTGTTTCATTCAGAGCTGGTGTAGATGTGAGGCCTGACAGCAGTCGCCAACATGACCCACCTCTCTCTGATATGTGTAGAATATGTGGGCGCACACAGAAATACAGCTGGTCGCCTCATCTCTGTGGTTTCACCTGAACAGAGCGCGAGTGCTGGAGAATAATTACTCGTCTATTAAACCTCTCTGTCCCTCGAGAAAGAGAAGACGACAAGCTGAGGGTCGAGGACGAGCAGAAGGGAGGAAAAAGGTGACACGGGGGGTGGGGGGGCACCAGGAGGCAGACACACAACAGAGAGACTGATCCTTAAAATACTCAAAAGTCATTGATTCATGTGATATTTAAACTAGTTAACTTTTCTCTGACAACGAACAGACTACAAACACAAACTGTACCAACATTCTTTACATTCGACGTGCAGATGTGGTTTTACAGAGATCAGAAAGGATGAAACCAGGATAAAGGTTCAGAGCGGTGGTGAAGAAGCTCTCAGAACAAACGTCCAGAAAAGAGGCTCCTGTGTGAATTAACGACCACACGCTGGCTGCAACAAAAAGCAGCGCTCAGACACACACGGAGGCACGCACACACAGAAGGTAGTGTTGGGAAGAAAGTGTGTGTGTGAGTGAGGGAGAGAGTGAGGTGTGTAAATGTGTGTGTGAATGGTGACATGAAACAGATCAAAGGGGGGGAGAGGTCGGCAGGGCAAAGTCGGGGAAAGACAGAAAGACGGAGGCCGGGGGGTCCCGTAATTACAACCTACATCCGCCAAGCTGAGCCGCGCGTGTGTGTGTGTTCGTGTGCGTGTGTGTGTGCAAGCGTGGCTGTGGAATGAAGGAGGGTTTTGAGGGTAAATTGCTCTCTTCCACACACCTCTCTACTTTCTGCTCTCTGCTGTGTCCGCCCAACAGGAAAAGGAAAGGCGCACACACAGACACACAAAACTGCACAAACCCTGAGATATGCAAACACTTTGAAGAACAGATACAAACATCGTTTCACAAAAAGCTTCAGGTCACAACTATCACAAAGGTGTGGTATGAAACATAAGTACACGTGCATGTGGCTGCTCATAGGAGAAAATGGGATGTGCACACACACATGCGCGCACACACACACGCACGTGCGCGCACACACACAGTGGGTGGGAGTGTCTGTGGTGAAGGGGTGCAGATCAATGGAGACCACTGACTGGTTGGTCTGTGCAGCAGAAAAGCAGATCGCTCTGGGACCCAAACTATTGTACAGTACCACACTGGCTTCAAACACACACACACACACACACACACACACACACGTGTGCACATGCACACGCACAGCTATAGACCTGCAGCTGAACATTTGCACATGGACACACAGGCACAGCAAAGTCAAACATGAGCACACATTCTTTTTCTATGTCTCTCTCTCTCTCACACACACACACTCACACACACACACACACGCGCACACACACACACACACACACACACACACACACACACACTCGCACACACACACACACACACACACACACACACACACACACACACACACTCGCACACACACACACACGCACACACACACACTCACACTCACACACTCACACACTCGCACACACACACACACGCACACACACACACACACACACACACTCGCACACACACACACACACACACGCACACACACACACTCACACACTCGCACACACACACTCACACACACACACGCACACACACACACACACACACTCACACACTCACACACACACACACTCACACACACACACACACTCACACAGTCTAATAGAGGGGTGAGAGCAGAGAAATGGAACTGGCCCTTTGACTGACTGGGCTTCATTGTGCTCTCATGCCTTTCGAGGGGCCCCTTGTATGCCCACCTCTATCCCAGCCCCTGTATTCCTCCCGCTCCTCCGTGATTCGTCTCCAGCTCCTCACAACCAGCCCGTCCTTTCTCGCTGTCACTCTGCATTCCTTCATTTCTGTGACGGTTGTTTTGTTCGATGCAAACATTCAAACACAGCTGATAAAATTTCATCTGCGTTCAGTTGGTTAGTAAACTCCTTTCCCATCATGCATCAGCCAGCGCCTCCATCCAGCACAAACACCTGTAACAGATTGATCTCCCTGAGCAAACCCTGATGTCGACGTTCTCGCCCCCTCTCACTCCTTTCTCTCACTCTCTCTCATTTCCACCCCCTCCCCTCTGCAGAGCAGCAAGCTAAAAGCACAAGCATGCCCCAAAAATTAATTTAAACGAACGAATTAAATTAAAAGCAAAGCCTCGGGAGCTTTATTATGTACTAATGTTTGAACCGTTAACTTGGATTGTATTACTAAAATATGCATAATTAAGGGCTGGTGGGGCTTTTATTACGTCAAAAAAGAAGAGAGAAAAAACACATATTTCACTAATGGAACAGATTTAATGGGAAAAACTGAGTATGTGAGACGCAAAGGTGAGTAACAGAGCGGTACTCGGAGCAGTACTGGTACACGGTGGCACACAGCTAAAACCACAGTGTGTAAATCAGCTCTGATCAGCTGTTTTCAGCATGATTTAGCACATAGAAAAATCAAAGAAATCCCAAGGACGTGTGATTATTACAGCCAAATAATCAGTCACATAATTACAGTTACTGGAAACAAAAGAAGGGTGTAGTGCTGGGCGATATGGGAAAAATATTTATCATGATATGAATTATTTTATATCACGATAACGATATATATCACGATATACCACCTGACCTGCGGTCATCTGGAAAGTCCGCAGTCTGTAAACAGCGAGCGCGGCGTCTTTGTTACGCTCATGTAGGGCTGCGTATCTCTGCTCGTCCACAGCTCAGCAGCCAAGGCTTAATGCACGACACTGCAAACATCCTGCTCTACTTTGGCCCAGCATGCATCATATAAGCGAGGCAACTTGACTTTACTGAAGTGCTTACGACCGGGCATAACGTACCTCGGATCAAGGACTTTGACGAGGTCACGAAAGCCGTCCTTCTCAACTACATAAACAGGGCCATGCCTTTGCAAATGCAACGCGAGACGGCGCCTGTGATTTGTTTATGCCGCTGGGACGTTTTCTCATAAGGGCCTCGTGTGAAAGGCTGCTGTATCTTCAGCTGGTATAGTTTTTCTTTTCCCAACTTGCTCCCGTCGTTCCACAGCTTGGTTTAGCTCAAATTTTCTGGATTCTTGAGTATTCTTTTTCCTGGACCTTCTGTAGGTGATAGAAGAGATTTGTTGTGTTGCCATCGGGTCCTGGAATAGTTTTATAGCATAGCTTGCAAATGGGCGTCTTCTGCTCCGTGTTGGTGCTGTTGAACCTAAAATGTCACCAAATCACAGACGTACCCCCTCTTTTGGTAAAAGTGCTTCTTCTTGGGCTGCCTGTCTCTGCCTGTTGCATGTCCGGGCATGAAACTGCAACCTGTCGCACGTCCATCGTTTTGAGTTACCGTAAAGCATATCGCAAATCCGGGTGCACGTAAAGCAGCACCATGTCGCAAAACCACAAGATGGAGTTTCTTTGCCAAAAATATCTTTTTTTTATACTTTATTTTCTCTTGCATAAAGTTAAGAGTATGTATAGTGAGAAGACAACACTAATACATTTGCCACAGGCTATTTAACCCTTTAAGACCTGCCATAGAACCAAGTCTGCCAGATTATATTTTTTACATGCTGTAGTGCCATTTGTGTGAGCATTTCAAGTTGCTATATATCAATGTAACCGTTATAGCCCAAATTTTAATAATATGTCTGCATTAAGTCCAAAGTAACTACATAAATTGCAAAAAAGTGCAATAAACTACAAAAAATTGAAAATTGTTTTTGTTTTGTTTTTTTTACATATATTTCTAGTTAGAGAAATTTAAGAGGTTTATCCCTCAAAACTGTGAATACAAAAAAGTTGCACAAAATACGCCGCCCTTAAAGAGCTGCTTCTTCGGCGCTATGCCCTCTCCGACGCTGAACGAGCCGAAAAGCTCCTCAACCTGTCAGGCTTGGGTGGCGGTACCGCGCTCGAGCTCATGGAGAACATGCTATCGTTGCTCGGGCCAGATGACGGGGGATTCCTCTTCGCCCACCTCTTCCTCCGCCAACTACTGGCCGCCGTGAGAGCGGTCCTCGCAAACTCAAAGACGTTTCATAGAGCTGGAAAATAAATAAGCTGCAGACAGAACGTCACTTCCGGTTTCCAGCAGGTAATGGCGGACATGCGATCGTTCGCGCTGACGTCTATTCCAATGTAGGAAGTGTTACGAACAGCTGATTGGATGGCAAAGCGTGTTTCTGGAATATTATGTTTTTCTTGCTGCAAGTGCTTTTTATGCAGTTTTTGCAAAGCTTTATGTGGAAAGAAACCATGGCCGAGGACAAGCTGATGGCATAAGATGTAAGTACAACTCCTCCGGTTTCACATGCTTAAAAAATTATTGCGCTAGCTTACACGGTTCCAGTTCTACAAGGATTTAAAAATAGTCACACAAAATGGAGCGTGCCCACTCCGACCGGCTTTAAAGGGTTAATGATATATTTTATGTAACAATTTGTAAAATTAGGTTAGAAACGATAGAAGACAAATGGCACAATAGACACTTTTCTGTCATTCGCACGATATATATCGTCATGTCGCCCAGCACTAGCAGGGTGGATTCATTCTGAACCTGCTGAGAACTGGACACTCTTTCAAAAGACCAGACAGCTGTTGTGAATATATTTAGCATCGCTTCTTACTGCAGCTTGTGCTGCACGTCGTGGCTCTGATGTTGTGCAGTATTACACCTGTGCTTATGATTATACGCAGCTAAATCTCCACATATTCATGTCATAATATCTCAGTAGACATGACAACTAGAGACTGGAATTCAGCATAAAAACCTGTATTACAGTGTGAAGTGAGGTCAGGCTGTAATTCCACAAAAGTGTTGTATACAAAGCTTACATAGCATTACCACACAGAACAACTAGTATCATGTAAAGTGAACAAAAGCGGGACATGCCTGTTTGTAATCTTAAGGCTGTAGCTCACGAGGTCACCTGCTAACTGGAAGGTTTGTGGTTCGATCCCAGTCTGCAGACCCAGCTACCCTCTGATGAAGCGTGAATGAGACATGTTGTATAAAGCAAAGGCACGCTACACCAACCAGTCCCTTTTCCCAAAAATCAGGAGGATTATCTGTTCTTTAATAGGGGTGAAAATGCACAACAAGGATTATCTCTATGTTTATATCAGTGTAACAAAAACGCCCCAAAAGCAGGTCAAATCGTCAGTTAATTTGATTAATTTCCTCTCAGTTTGCACCTCTCTCTCTTTTAAATAAGTCCCACCTGCAGATGTTGGAATAAGTGACTGTGACGGTGTTTCACAAGTACTGCAGTTCACTCCTGCATCGTGTCCCACACCTAAGAGTCAATGTGATGTTTAAAAGCACCTTTAAACATCCAAATCTTTCTGATTCCTATTCTGTCAGGCAGCAGTGTTAATCCACACACACACACACACACACACACTCCCACAGCACTATCTAGCTTTCCTTAACTTTTCCCTCACACTGCTTCTCTTCTATGAGCCTGGGTGTGTTGGTGTGTGTGTCTGTGCGTGTTGTGCTGCAGAATTATTAGTCTTCTCGTCATGTCTCTGATGTGAAGCCCCCCTTATCAGCCAGCAAGCAGTAAGCCCCCCCGGCCCCCCTCTGCAGCTGTCACTACACCCCACCACCACCACCGCACACACTATTCTCCGAGGACAAACTCCCCAATACGCACACCAAATACCCACATACGCTCAAAACACGGGCGCACACAAATCTCTGTACACAAGCCTTAGCAGTTTTTGACTCACATTCGCACACACACACAATTTTATCTGCTCGTTCGCAGACCGCACGGCTTGGCAGCCTACAAGGGGGAGAAATATCCACCACCCGTTCCCCCATATCCCCCTTCAAAATCAGCCCTAGCCTCAACACAATCCCAGGAAACAGGAGCGGGGAACACAGGATGGAAGCGGGCCCACGTAACGGTGCATCTTACTCACGCCGGGCGCTCCCTCCGGCCCCCGGCCAGCAGCACAGGAAGGCCTCGGTCGGCCACTGAGCCGCTGGAGTGCAGAGTAATGCTCCAATCAAGCTGGTCTCATTAGAGTCGAAAAAAGTCGAGCGCCCGCCCGAGAAAAAGAAAGATCGACAGAGGCAATAACCACGGCAACTGGCTAATCCAGTGTAAGAGCTCTTTCTGCCTCCATCTTTCCTTGTTGTTGTTGTTTGTGTTGTTTTGTTGTTTAGTCGAGTGCCCCCTTCTTCTGCGCTTCCCGGCAGGCCTGTCTCCTGACTTATTTAGCAGTGTGTTTTCTACCATATTTGAGAAATGAAGAGCAGATTGGTTAATATTTTAAGACATCCCACTTGCAGGGTTGAGGTAGAGACAAAGATGGAAGCAGAGCTGGAGACGAGGGGAGAGGAAAGAGGGAATACGAAGGAGGAATTCTCTTGTTCCTTAACCCCGATTCTAGAATCCATGCTGGGAGCAGAAGCACGCATGAACACACAAACACACACGCAAGGAAAGCCTGCACACAACATGCTGCCTTACAACTGTTAAAGCACATCACTGTGGAGAAGGTATTAGAGAAACGTGTGTGTGTCACATCGAAGCATGATGTCTTTCACTGAGTTCATTAAAGCTACCAGTAAAAGGGTTACACAATTAGACATTTTAATAATCAGCTGCATCTGGAAACTGGTTTATTTGAGATGCCAAATAACCATGAATGAACCTGCAACAACCACACGCAGAGACAAACCTGAAGGCGTGCAACCGTCAAGAGCCTGCAAGTATCAAAACACCAGATTGTTCTTTACGTTTCTGTCTAAACCGGCGGTCGTGATAACGAGGCAGCTCCTTCACTGAGAATTAACGAAACGCTTCGATGTCGAGATATAAACTCTTTCCTTTACAAACACCTTTCACTGCAGCTGCAGCTCATTTCCTTCCTGACACACAGCAACAAATCGCTTACCTGCACAAGCCGCACAAAACATGTACAAGAAATATGCATGCCCTCATGATCGCCATGAGTACACACACACAAACACACACTTGACAATGGCTCTCCCTGTGACTTCTCAAAGTGAAGTGAATTCCAATCAGGCACTAAGCAGGACAGCTATTTCTAGGGACAAAGGACAAGGAGAGAAGTGAGGAGGGGTGGAAGGAAAGATGGAGAGGAGGGAGGGAAACAAAGGGTTCTGGTAGCACCCAGGGGAGAAGGCCCAGAGCAGCTGACGTCAGCGTCTGTGTGCTCAGTGTTGAGGTGGGGGAAACGGAGCGCGAGGTTGGCAGAGTTGGTCCTCCCCCCCCCAGGGAGGCCTTGAGGCGTGGAGAGAGTGGAGCATGGCTCCCAGCCCCCACATAACCGGGGGCCCAGACGGAAAGCCTGGCAGAAACAGCAGCTCGCTCGGTGGACACAACACTCGGTTGGTTTGAGGAGACAAACAGACTCCGCCTGACCGCTCTGTTAGTGAAATCTTTAGCTCCGTATAAGACGCGTCCGTGCTCGCTCCTTTCTCTGCGCGTCCATTCTCTCAGGCTCCTCTGCACTCTGCTACACCCCCATCCTACAGCCCCAGCCCTCTCCCCGGAGTTTTGCTTTTCTCTGACATTTGGCTGGACAAAGGCGAGTCACACCTGAGCACTGGGTTAAAACTATTATGGGCCCTCTCCCTGTGGTACACTGCCCTTTGCCACCACTGTCTGTGACTGAAACTCTGTGTGTGTGTGTGTGTGTGTGTGTGTGTGTGTGTGTGTGTGTGTGTGTGTGTGTGTGTGTGTGCCTGCACAGCTGGGTGTACCTTTGTATTAAACTTAGCATACTATGTGTTCAGATTTCCTGCATAGTGTTAGATCAAGGTAAGAAACACGAGGGCAAGGCTGAAGTAATTCATTATAACAACAGAAAAAGAGATAAAATGTAAATAGGCCATTTTTGTAATATACTGAGTAAGCTGTCACAGTGCAGGCTGCGTAAACCTTTCTAAAAGCTTAGAGTCGGGTATTCCAGGTAAGGAAGGAGAAGTGCAGGTGGAGGCCGAAGGTCCGCTCCGTCTAAGTGACGTGGGACCACGTCTGCAGTTTTTCCTATCTGGAAAAAGAATCAGAGATGCACAGATTTGGTGTTTTTCGGTCCACAATAAGACCAACGGGTACAAATAACCCAAGTTCAACAGCAAAGTACACCTGCAATCACTACGACTCTCCAGTTAAAGAAAAATATTAGAGAGTGGTGTTAATGGAAACCATTAGCTCATTAGCCACAGTAAGCTCTTTTTACAACTGTTACTAACTGTAAGTATCACAGCACTGTCCCTCGGGTGACACCTGTCCTTAGCAAAGCCACCAAACTCACCACAGGTGACTCAAACTGTTGTTGTTTGCCTCTGTCATTCAGGCTGTTGTTTTCACAGAGTTGTGCGTCCACATTGAAAAGGCCGAAAACGCTGACGTTCCAGTCCTGCGCATGCGTGAAATGCAAGAAGATTCGACCTGCCTCATTTCTGTCTGCCGCTTATTTACTTTCCGGCTCTTTGAAACGTCGCGGCAGAATGTCGAGGAAAAGCACCGAGTTTGTTAAATGGACTCACAATGAGGTGGAGTTGTTGCTGCGAGTAACACAAAAGTACAAAGTTGCAAAAGCGAGTGAGAATTAAAGAATTTGAAGAAAAGCTCTCTGGAGCGCGTGCAGACTGATATTAAACTCAAACAAAACAACTGCTGTATAATGCCCTCCGCTATCTTTGTTTAATTGGTCACATGACTGCATCACATGACTAACATGCGTCATCGTTTTCGCTGTCCACACTGCGACGCGAAGGCACCGTCTTCAAATGTATTAGTTTTCGAGAGCGTTTCCAAAACGCTGCGTTTTCCCTCGGGGAGAACAACGCATTAGTGTGGACGTGGTCTCAGTCAGGTTCCAGTTTACACGTAAATGTGTGAAAATTTAGCCACAAATGTAAATGATCCAAAGACGGGGGTCAGTACGGACGGTGGTCCAGTGTCGGACGACACACAGGTGCCCCAGGATGCTGGTCTAATCAGTCATTCTGACAGAGGGCGGGGCTTAAGGTTACACAAGGGTTTTTTCAGCTGCACATTCAAAAAAAATTAAACAATCTGTAAAGCCATCATTCAAAAGCCACCAATAAAACCCTGCCCTCATTTAGAAAGAGTAAAAGTGCACACATAGGTGTGAAACCTGAATGAGGACTTGAACAATGCAGCGAACTCCTGCCTTCAAAGTACCAAGTGGAGAAAAACAGCTTCAGTGAAGTGCATAACAAATGTAAAGCATCAAACAGGGTGTGGGAGACGGAGGTGGGGAAAAAGTGAAAGAAAGAGTGGAAAAACAGAGGGAGGGAGGGAGGGAGACAGGGGCTGCTGTGGGGCCAGTCACCACAGGGTGGATGTGTGTGTGCGCGAGTGTGTGCGTGTGTGTGTTGGGAGGGCACAGTGGGGAGGTTGGGGGCATGGAGGAAGGGATCAGAGCATTGGGGCCAGCTCCACGGGGAACAGGGATGATGGGGAGAGAATGGAGGAGGCTTGTGGGGGGAAGGGAGACAGGGTGAAAGGAAGGGATGTGGTCAGTTTAGAGTTTGAGAACTCAGCAGGGAGGGACGGCAAGTAGGGAGGGAGGGAGGGAGGAAGGAAGGAAAGCAGCGAGACACTGCGGTCTGTGTGCTCTAAGAAAGACTGAGGACAGGAGAGAGGAGAGGAGACACAGGACAAAATGGTCAAATAAAGGGAAATAAGCAAAAGTGGGGAGAGTGACGGGAGCTGTGGGCTCTTGGGAAGAGAGAAAGAAGCAGCAGCGAGGGAGCCGAGCAAAAAGGTTCCAGGTGTCAGCAGGAGGGGGGGTCCTGGATCCAGTGGAACGGCCTGTTCCTCATTATCCCGACATCCCCCTCACACACAGCCCCGTGACAACTCTATCCTAACATCCACACATGAAAACATGGAGATACTGCCACACAGTAAACACATGCGTGGATCATGTCAGGTACCTGCTTTCCAAACCAAAACATGATTACACACAAACAAACACACAACGCGCTTCTAAACCCTCAGCTGTGCTCCAGAGGAAAAATAAAATCAATCACACACTCGTGTTTTTGTCTCACCTCCACACTGAGAACGTGGAAACAGTCAAAGTTTGGCCAACGAAACATTGATTTCATGCAATTTTGTGTAGCAGCGCCATCACAAAGGGGAACCAGCTCCATAATGCACCAGGTTAGTATTTCTGGGTGAGGTGTTTTGTGTTATGTCTAATTTTGGGTTACACATTCACCGATCCCTCAGAGGTCACGTCAGGAAAATCTGCCAAATCAAACATGCAGAGTTCCTGCTGTGTGAACGAGGGAGCAGCCTCATATATTTACTGCCTGGTTCATATCCACAGCAGCGTGTGGAGATATCATCACCACCAAGAAAGGAACGAACGTAAGCCAGCTCAAGTAGTGGTGCGAATGTTTCAACTGAGCCTGCTGTCGCCAATGGGGGGTCCAGTTACACAGTTTAACATACTGCTGCAACAGTTACCTCCAAAAGTCACACCCACACCAACCGTAGCATCTACCTGTGGGCCTTTCCCGTGGGAGTGACAGCCAATCACTGCCTTGCTTTCAAGTTTGTCTTGTAACAAAGATCTGAGAGTCATACTCAGGACAGCAGCATCTCTGTGAGTTAAGAGCATCTGACGTACGACTTAGCTCCGCAGTACATCTTTGTGCGACAGCATGTCCAACACTCCTGTTTAAAGGGGTTAGGGCAGGGTTAGCAGACGCTCGAGAATGAAAAAGACACGGGGAAAGCTAAACTGCCTCGACTGCGGAGAGCCAACAGACGTTATTTATTCAGAGATATGTAAATGTATATTTCTATAATGTTGCTGTGTAAATATTTGATCAATAAACGCACGGAGACACTCAGAGAGAAGCTGCAAAGCCTTTGGCTGAAGAATTCTAATGAACGTTCGGAGACAGAAGCGCTCGTCTCAATTTCCATGCAAAATCAGAGGCGCTGGACTATGGATTTAAGCATTTCCATTTTACACACACACACAAATATTTACTCTCTGCAAGATCTACAGACAGTCACACAAGGACAGACAGAGAGGAGAGATGAGAGAGACAGAAGAGGGGAAGAAGAAGGAAGTTACATTTTTAATCGAGTGTTTCTTTTCCTCGGAGCAAAGTAGGGCTGTGAATACAAGAGGGTGAGCTGGTGCCAACACACACACAACACACTTTCTCGTGTCCTTTGGCAAATTCTTCTTTTTCACTCTTGCATTAAGTAAGAAAAAAGGGAAGAGAGTCAAAGTAGGAGGAGAGGGAGGGGGAGGAGGAAGAGGGGGGAAAGGGGGGAAACGAAGGGAAGAAAAGAGAGAGGGGAAGAGAGAAAACGTCCCCGCAGAGTCTTTCTCCCTTCCTGGAGCGAGCGAGGGCCCCTGCAGCGCCGCCTGTGTAATTTCCAGTGGCAGTGAATACAGGTATTAATAAAAGCCCCATGGGGAAGAGCACACAATATAACCCTACATTTTCAGGCATTATGAAAGGAAGCCCCCAGGGGTCCTCGGGCTCAAATTTCTGAGATGCAGGCATTGTAAAAAGACGCCCCCGGGGGAGGACCCCGCAATAGAAATCTGCTGAATTCAAAGCATTTCCAGAGCCCTGGTGGGAGCCATTACTCCCACTGGAGGGGGAGAGATTTTTTCTTCTTCTCCTCTCTCCTTCCAACCGCTCTCTCTCTTTTTTACCAAACATGTGTTGCTGACATGTTGACAGATTGCTCAGTGAGGTGTTTAGGTGCATGCACAAGGCATGTCTGCTGAGACACGAGCTCCATCCCTCTCTCCCTCCCTCCCTCCCTCCCTCCTTCCCTTGCCAGTTCCCAAGTTCCATCCCTCCCTCCCTCCGACTGCAAACCTCTCAGCGCGCCCAAAACTGCTCCCATCCATATTTCATAAAGGAGAAAGTAGGCTGAAAGAGAGAGAGACGGAGGCAGAGAGAGGACGCAAAGAGTTTAGGCAAGAGGGAGAGAGCGAGGGAGAGAGGTGAGGGAAAAAGCGGAAAAAGGGAAGATAAAGAGAGACAAAGTGGGATCAAGGGAGGGGAACGGGAGGAGGAGAGGACAGATAAAGAGAAATAGAGCGATGTAGAGAGTGGGAGAACTCTGCGGTGAAAAACGAACCCTGTGATGAAAAATGACTTCACAACAACCCTTCTCCGTCTCACCCCCTCCCTGCTATCCCTCCCTCTCCCTCTCTGCATGTTGCAGCCCCTCACACCTCCCCCCTTTCTGCTTCTGCCGCTCTCCTCCCTCCATCCCCCTCTCCTCTGGTGCCGGGCTCCTGCTCTCTCCCTGGAAAACCTGAGCGGCAGCCAGCTGTGTCTGTGTGTGCGCTGTGCACTTGTATGTATGCCAAGGGCTTAGCACAGGAATCTTCGGGCCACCCCCGGGTACAGACACACAGAGGGAAGGAAAGGAGGGAGGGAAGAAGGGGGCAGTGGGGCAGAAAGAGAGAAGGGGGGCACATGGCGAAGAACGGGAGGGACGAGTAAAAGACAGGAGGCGAGAAAAAGGGGAAAAGCACATTATTTTTATTTGTTTTGTCAGCCAACAGCAGCTACTGGACAGGAAGTGTCGTCCCAGCGAGCGCCGGTCTGTAATTTTACCTTACACCCCTCCTATCTGTGATCGGTGGTTTTAATAAGAGCCTCGGCCTCGCAGGTCTCAGCTGCTATCCCGACGACAGACGCGGCGAGGTGCGTGTGCGCCTCTGCGTGTGCGTTTGTGACAGCGGGTGGCGACAGACGGTGAGAGCTTAGTTGTGGGAAGACGTCCCACGGGAGGCAAACCAGCCACCCAAGGGCCCACGCGCCAACAGACACGCTCTCCCCCCTGCTCCGTGTGCTTCTCCTCTTCTTCCCTTACCCCTCCACCGAGTTTGGCCTCCACGCTCCACCCTCCTCTTCACCTGTCTTCATTCGGTCCCCCGCGACTCCCTCCCAATTCTCTTCTTTTCCTCCCTTATTTCCTTCTTTATCTCCTGCTCCCTCCCAGCTAGACAGGCTCCCTGGAAATCTGTGCTCTCTCCCGCTGAGAGAGGAAAAAGAATAGACCAGAGTGCAGCTGTATGCGCTCAATTACCACAGACCTCACAAATACCTTCAGAACGAATATGCGCAGTATCCCGCTCTCTTCCTGCACGGATGCACACATTCACCATTTTCCACCCACACCGTCGCACCCAGCCACTCGCTGGGTTAATGACTTGCTATTTGTCACTGACAACGGCAGTTTCCACCCCCCGCCTTGACTGACAGCTCCCTCGTTGACTTGGAGCCTACCTTCCCAACACTTCCTCCCTCAAGTGCTTTTTACTGGCATCTTTAACAATCTCTCCTCTTGCACTTCTCACTCACACCTAGCATGAGTGTGGACGTTGTTGACTGTGGGTGAGTGTACGCGCAGATCTGTGTGTGTGTGCCATGTATCGTAACAGACAGTGGCCTTCGTAGCCATTTGAATCTCTAAACACATCACACTGACTGATCCTGGAATGCTGCGGCCTGCGAGACAGCTTTTGGGTTTCCTTAATAGGATGTGGGTGTCTGCTTGTGTCTGTGTGTTCATGTGGCAGAGGAAGGCCAGAGAATGTTCTCCATTTGATCTGTAGGAGGCTTTTTTTCTGCTCCTCTTCTCCTCGGGGAGCCTCTGCTCCACATTCTGACTCCTACCGAGACCCATCAACACTCCCCCGGCTCACGCTCTCAGTCTGTCCCTCTCGCACCGTACTGCACACACACATGCACTAAAAGCAGCAGACACACATCACACATAAAAATATCACACGCTGTATACACCGCGGCCAGTCAGCTCACCCAGAGCCACTAAGGCGTGTGGGAGAGTTGAGAATATAAAGCAGCACCGTGCACTTAAATAAAACGGTGTTACACAAATGTGACAAACTGAGCATTAACGACGTCAGTACAACTACGTGTGCGTTAACCATTTGATTACAGGGCACGCTGGAAGAAGCACACACACGCATCTTATTCACAATTCAAACAGCAGAGCCGTCACAGAAGCTTAATGCTGCAGTGGAACAGAATAACAACACTATTGTAATCGAGGCACGTAATCTCTATCACACACACACACAACCAGCTGAGCTATCAGGCTCATGCACATTAATGTGGCATTACACTGACCAGATGTGTGGGGTCTGTGGGTATGTGCGTGTTTGAGTGGGTGAATACACATTTATGTGTCATTGATCTGTGCCACTGTGTGCGCGCGTGTGTGTTTGTCCAATTTCCACTCAAATTAATGGCGCCTCTTTATAGGCCTTCTGCTAGAGTGGCACTGAATTACTTGGTGCTTCACTCTCGCACCTGGGACCCATTCAGTGTTACAGCAGCAGCTAGCTGCTAACCTGGGACCCATTTGCAACAAAAGTATAGTTAGCATTACAGATACCAGTGTGTGTGTGTGTGTGTGTGTGTGTGTGTGTGTGTGGAGAACTCAGGACTAACTAACCACTGCTCTCAAGCTACAAATCGAGACTCACAAATGTCGACAAAATAATCCTCAGTAACTGATACTGAAAATATAACTAATGTAACTGAGACTGGCACTAAAATCTGAAAAGTTTAAATATTATGTGACAGAGATTTAGAGACGCAGCAGACAGAACAGAGTGAGTTTGGATTTGTGGGAGGATGACATCATTAAATAGTGGCCTAAGTTTTCATTTACGTCTATTGCACAGGGTAAAAGGACTTCACATAAGAACAACAGAGTAGTAATGGAGGGAGGCCTTATTTCAGGTTATGTGCCATGCTAAAGCTAATGCGTTATCCCTACTATGCAAACTCACCACTTCCTGTTACCATTTCAGAGTAAAAATCTGCTGCATGTTAATGAGTAGAAAACCTTTGTTTTTGTTTTTTTAAACACAACATTTTGTGAAACATCGAAGAGTCCAGAGGTAGAAAAGTCAAATTTGATGACGTGTAGGCGAGGCCTTTAAATGTTTATAGTGACCGTTCGTTTTGGGAGACCCAACATTTAATTCTGTAAATGTTTTATTTGAGGAAATACAGTAATAAGAGTTTTACCAAGAATGTAAATGCTTTGAGAAATTTGCAGGACTATGGCTGATTTTTTAAAAATCTTCTTTAAATTTGAGTTTTTCTTTTCCTGGTTATGAACTTCAACACAAAGTCCACTAAAGCTAAAATTTTATTCCTACAAGACATGAAACCCTCTATCAAGAGTGTTCAGGGTTAATGAGGAGCTATGTCACGTATCCCATAATTTCTCAACAATATTTTGGGGTGAACGGGAGATTAATACTGAAAAGCCAATTTTGGATTTAGTCTTCTGTGTTTTGAGCTTTTTCTTTTTTCTGTCACATAGCGTCACCTCTCAGTAACTTTTTCCCATGCTGATTCAAAGCTAACAGCGAGCTAGCATCATAGCTAGCTACTCCTGGCAAGATGGTCCCATCGGTCACCCTCAACCAACATGGCCGATATCTGAGTCGCTTGGTTTCTGCTCAGAGACAAACATCAAACTACATCAAACTTCAGAATGCACGAACACATTACCTCACTCATGCAGATTCAGAGTGGCGTTTGTTTATTCCCAGCAGTCTTTGCTTCATATGTGTGTGCGTGTGTGAGTCCATGCTTCGACTCCCCCGGGCCTCCACCAGAGAATTCAAAAGGACTCTTTATTCTTCATTTAGCCTTCTCCTCAATAATAACCACAGAGCTGTGGTCCCACCACGAACTTCATACGTACTCCCTTCTGCATGCTCACGTGTACGCACACATAAGACAAATAAACATGTACAGCTTTACACACGATGACACACCAACACGGAGTAACCCACATGCACAAAACCCCGCACACATCCCACCGAGCCGTGGGATTACTGTGCAATCTCAACCGCTCTTTCTCCGGGGAAAAACATGTTTTTTTATTTCATTTCATTTCTTTCGACTGCGCTACCTCTCACCCTCCCCCCTTCCTCCCTCAGCTTTCTCACTCAGCAACATGTAGCCCTCCCCAGACTCCTCTGCTGAAATCACAGGCCACATCCCGTGCTCCGACAGCAGCTCTGAGCTGCTGGCCCTGTGATGATCTGAGTGTGCACTCTGTGTGTCTGTGAACTGACATGGACATGTAAAGGAAGGGGTCTTCAACTTTTGAGTTTTTAAGTGAATGTCAGTGTAATATTAATGTAACTAAACAATCCGGGCTTTAAGTCTGACATCATTAGCCGTTCCCGGGTCCAAACTCCACTTCAGGTCCCAAAGTCAAACGAACACTGCAGCATCACTGAGAGTTACAAACTCTCTAAATTATTTCACCTTAATAAAATCATCAGCGTTGCTGCTTTACCAGGTGTAACAATTAAGGCATCCATGAAAACAGGATTTATGAAGTTTAACAGAGTTAGAAGTTAGCAGGAAGTTAGCTCGCTAGCTTCCACCTAAACATGATATAGCATGTTTTGACTGAGAGATTTCTGAGAAAATTCAAACGTACAGCTCTGCTGTCACTTCCAGCATAAATGAAGACAGGAAACTAAACAGCAGTGACGTTTGTAGGGTTACTGAAGTTGGGCTAGCTGCTATATAATGATGTGCTACGTGACCGCTAGCTACACAGCTATGTTAGCATAAACACAGTGAAGCTGGAGGATGAACGCCAACTTTTTCCACTCAATAAAAGTTAACGTGAGGGTTCCTGATGGTTAGAGACAAATGCAATCGCATGGCAGGATGCTGTAAACGGACCAAACTTCAGTCAGGAGAACAACTGAGATAATCCATCCACAATACGAGGTTAGTCATTAACATACTGCTGCATGGGCTGGGCTGCAGTTACATCGTAAGGTTTTAAACACTGAGCTTTAAAATGAACAGTGGCAATCCGGTTGTTCAGTGATGACGTGACGAATCCTACTTCCGGGCCTAAAGTAGTCTGCGTTTAATATGGCTTTTGTGTTGTTAACATGTTTAATGTTATGTATTTTCTTCTATTTGATCTCAAAAAGCTCCTAAAACAGTCAGTGATCACTGTTGACCTCCCTCGGCTTTTATTACCGCTAATCATTTATTGAAGCTCAGTTTTTAAAACCTTAGGATGTAACTGCAGCCCAGCCCATGCAGCAGTATATGAATGACTAACCTCGTATTGTGGATGGATTATCTCAGTTGTTCTCCTGGCTGAAGTTTGGTCCTTTTAGAGAGAAATAAAATGAGTCGCAAAATGTAAAAGCAAAATTTCCCCGCCTGGGCTGCCTTGCGCCTCTGTCTGTTTCAACGTGTGACCCCGCCCCTCCCTCGGCCAGTCGGCTATGAGTGCGCTAGCATACCTGGAGGTTGCTGTTTTAATGAGTGTTTGATGGAAAACGACAAGAGCGGAGTTTGCGCTCTCCAGTCGCATGATAGGTGAGTCCTAGTAAATAATTTTCCGTGTACGTTACACATGCCATTTTTTTATTATTAATTATGATTATTATTTTGCTATCAAACTCGCTGGAGAAATGATTGAAATGCACTGAGTGTGATGCAGTATGGCAGTGCTATTATGGAATATGCTGTGAACTTAGCTAACATTACTTAGCAGTGATATGAGTTAATTTACTCAAGTGAAAGCTTTAAACATTAGCCTGATACATAACTAGCCAACTTAAGGCTTTCTGGTTAACCCTCTGGGGTCGACGGACCGAGTCTCCATTTCAACTTGGGTCGAAGGTGCAGACTTCATACTATATACCAGTGTTTAAATTGTGTTGATAGGCCACGTAAAACCGATGTTTGTTTGTTTTTAATAAAACAGTGGCGTTTACTCCGGGAAGAAACGGTTAAAACGGCGTTTCTAAGGAGAGCGCTAGCAGACACGCTTTGCTTGTGAGTGAAAAAAGAAAAAACACTCCTTCCCTATTGGTGGAAAAATGTACCATGTTGACCAATCAAAAAATGATATGGCAACATGTGGCATCTGGTTGTTTGGGAAGGGGGGGAAGTTTTAGGAGTGAGCGAAAGAGAGAGAGAGTTTTGATACGTGAGAGATTTGTGACGTTTGCCGTGTTTGGAGTCTCAAGTTAGTGTGTTGTCTTGTGTAGTTAGTGTGCTGTCTTGTGTAGTTAGTGTGCTGTCTTGTGTAGTTAGTGTGTTGTCTTGTGTAGTTAGTGTGCTGTCTTGTGTAGTTAGTGTGTTGTCTTGTGTAGTTAGTGTGCTGTCTTGTGTAGTTAGTGTGTTGTCTTGTGTAGTTAGTGTGCTGTCTTGTGTAGTTAGTGTGTTGTCTTGTGTAGTTAGTGTGCTGTTTTGTGTAGTTAGTGTGTTGTCTTGTGTAGTTAGTGTGCTGTCTTGTGTAGTTAGTGTGTTGTCTTGTGTAGTTAGTGTGCTGTCTTGTGTAGTTAGTGTGTTGTCTTGTGTAGTTAGTGTGTTGTCTTGTGTAGTTAGTGTGTTGTCTTGTGTAGTTAGTGTGCTGTCTTGTGTAGTTAGTGTGCTGTTTTGTTTTGTGTGTCAGTTCTACTCGTGATGGTCACAGTTGCTGCCTTAAAGCCACCAAAGGCAGGTTGCAGTGTAAACGCTGACACAGCTGCTGTCAGACCTGCAGGTTTATCCCTGTGCTGTTCTCATCTGTTACAGTGACACAAACTATTTTTTGGAGTTGCATAAATAATTTGTGTCTTCTTATTTGATGCAGAGCACCTGATTGTTCTGTACATAGTTTTAAATGGTTATATGAAAAACTTCTGAGACTTGGCTGCATTTTTAGGTAAATAGTACCAAATAACTTTGTTGTTTGCAAAACTTGTGCATATTTTTAAAAATGTACAATTTCTCTTTGCATTTCAAGTTATGACAATGATTCGTTAAACGTGCCTGTGGTTTGTACAGTCAAAAATATCACTTTCTAGTTGTATTTTACATTTTGTCTGAATTTAGATAAATTGTGCTGACAGTTTGTCAAAATGAGAAAATAACGGTTTTTAAAGGTGAAATATGAGGCCAAATCAAAAGTAGTCAGAAACGGCCAGTTACACCCTGGACCCCAGAGGGTTACAGGCTAAAAGCAAAGTTGTCACCAAGTACTGTTTATATTTGTGTGTATTGCTGCAGCTTTTTTAAGCATTAACTTGGTGCCTTTGGGTGAAATAATGGTAATATGACTGATCCATATGGTCACTTGTTTCTGTGCTACCAAAGTTCCCCGGCTTTCATTCAAACTGTGTTTGTGGTCAGCACCGACACATTAAACTACTTAAACAGTATAAATGTCTTCAAGCTCACACTGAGGCCTGTGGGGCACAATCAGTGGGGCATTTGTTTTTTCAACAGGAGAAGAATATCTAACAAGTTGATTTGTTCACATTTTCACATCTTAATTTTTAAGTGAAATGTGCATTTTGAGTTTATACACGATGTATGTAAGGCGACCGTTTCCTTCTGCAGTATTTTTGTGTGGTGCGTTTTTCTATTTCTTAACAAAAGGGGAAAAAGGTGTGTAAGCTCACCTAGGATGATTTGTTTTCATTTTCACATGGTCTTACTGAGGTGATGCGAATTGAAACATGCAGTCTATTTTTTTTGGCGAGGGGGGGGGGGAGGGGGGCATGAGCTGGAAAAGCTTGAAAAGGGACCTTGAAAGTGCTTAAAAAGTGCTTGAATTTGACCCTGAAAAAGGCGTATGAACCCTGAGATTAAATCGAACAAGACACAAAACATGTTAAAAACACAACAGCCTTAATAAACAGCAGTTTGGACCTGGAAGCAGGATTGATACGTCATCACTTAAAGACCGGACAGAGTCAGCTGTGACCAGCGTGGATGAATCTCCTGCCGTTTACAGTGAAACCTTCATATTGAGCTCCACGTCTTGAGCTCATCCCCACAGAGCAGGAGGGGGGACGGGAACCTCTGCCGTGCGTTTGCCTCGTGTTCTCCTACATTTTTGTTATGACGCCACACTAACAAAAGTCAACGTAAAACACTGATTTTGTATTACTACAACTTCATAACCTGCATGTGAGACAAAGCACTACATGAAATTCTAGTGGGACGTCAAACCAGCGGGTGAATAAGAGGTGGATGAAGCGGGGCTCTCACCATCTACATTACACACTCTGTAGAAACACCATCTTTACCCGTTTAAACAAAGCCCTCCGCCCCCCTCCCTGCTCCTTCATCCCCCCTATCAAAAGTAAACACACATACCCGCAGACACCGAGGGGAGACTGCCTCGCAGTAGCGAGAAGTAAGTGTGCGTTTGTGTGTCGGCTTGTTCAGGGACTGTTTGGATTAATCTGTAGGAACCAGATGCCCCCGCTGTGTTCCTTTCAGTCCCTCCATTAATTACACCGTTACTAATAACGGCCTTTGTGTGTGTGGTGTGTGTGTGTCCATCCCTGTGGGACACATGCTATGGTAGGTGTGATTCCTATAGCTATAGGCATTCAGAGAACAGTGCAGGACCCGTGTCACTAAGGCAGTCCAGTGATTCTTCATGATACAGCTTAAGTGTTTGATGTTAATCTGAAAGCACGCCACCTTCCCTGCTGGAAACCACGCGGCACTTTTAACTGTAGATATGTTGATGCAATATGATAAATGAGCTTTAATTAGGTCCTGATTGACAAGATATTGAGGATTAAGTGCACCATGTACAGGTATCGATGACATATCACTGACTGTTTTATGATAAAGTATCACACAGTGATGGGAGCCTGGCCAGTTAAAACAGAAAAACCACAATCACATTACCAGTCTTACCAGCTGGGCAGTGGTTGGTTCTGTGCTCAGTGAGCTCAGCCAGACAGTCAAAGTCCTGTTGACAGTTGTCACAGGTGAAGATGGATTCGTCGTCCAAGTCATCGTCGTGATCTCGGTCATCGCGGTCCTCGTCTGGTTCTCCGTCTTCAGCACCGGTCCCCTCTTTGGGGTCGGCGACTCTTTCAGATGCCGCTACGTCTGCAGAGAAACACAATACAAGTGTGTCTTTGTTACCGTGAACGATCACAGTTCGGATCTTTGTGCCATTCGTTATGATCCCATTGAAATATTCACCGCCGTCTGCTTTACCCACTTTCACTCTGCGTCATTTTAGGTTAGGCTGCTGTGCCCTTCACTTAGACCTGCAGCTATTTCACAGGTGTATTTGCAATAAGCTTTGTTTAGAGTACAGCACATTAGTGACATTTGTCCACACTGATTCACAGAACGAACCAAACTTTTCAATATTTTCTTGCCTTTTAAATAATTAATTGGTGTTGTTGTGTTTCTTTTGTTCCTGCCGTCACACTCGATTATTCTGTTGAGTTTGAGATGTCAAATTCAATTTCATATTGAAGCACTTCCAAAAAGGCTTTTTATGTTAGAAGAATAGAGTCGGTATTATCACCTCCAAGAGTCGTTGACAGGACTTAATACGGAGCCAAAGGCTTAAAGCCTCGGAGCAGTCAAACCAGTTTGGTTCTGGTTCCTGCCTCTCTCGCTGCCTCAGCTCTGTCGTGTCTGTTACTCTTCCTGCGTCTAGTCTGAGCACCTTCAGTCCATGTTAGTGACTTCCTGTTTTATTTTGGTAGTCCTGTCCTGTGTGCTTCACGTTCAGGTTTGCTTCCTCTTGTCATCTAGTGTCTTCAGTTCAGCTCTGTTCCCGTGTGCCTCCACTCCCCCCATTTATTGTCTCAGCCTCCCCTCGTCTCCTGTCGGATCATCTTCCAGCTCCTGATCCTGTGTTTCTAGTTTAGTTCCCCCTGTAAAGGTTTTGTTAGAGTCTGCATTTGGGTCCTTTTCTCCACAACGCCTGATCTGCGTCCCCACAAGTGTCTCACAGCGTGTCACAGCGTAGCCTTAACAACAGCACAGAAGTGGTTAATGTCATTACTGGTTATCATTTATTGCATCCAGTGTAAAAAGTGAGTTACCAGCCGTGCACTGCCAATTACTTTATACTGCGTGTAGATTATCACTTAGCATGTGACGTAATGCGTGTGAATGTGTGTGTCCTGGTAGCACACAGCAGTGTGAGAGGGGACCAGTGGAGGCCCAATCCTCACCGCTCCATTGTGTCTCCATTTTCACACCTTATTATCACATTATAAACGCTGAGGATCCAAAAGGACGACACTGAAGACACTTGGCTTCAGAGATGATACCAGAGGAGAGAAAAGAAAAGCCCTGCTAACACATAAAAGTCTTAATAAAACACCATCAATCAGCAACAGCAAATATGACGATGATGATGCAAAGAAAAGGATAAGCAGTGGGGACAGCAATGTTTAAACTTTTCAGATAACAATTCTGCAAAGATTAAAAGCATTCTGCAAAAAATAAGGTAATTCAACATCGCACATATAATTATTATATCACACAGTTCATGAAGCTTCATCAACGCAGGACTCAGAAAAGTTAAATCTCACCTTTTAAACCTGTCCAACCGAGAACCAGTGAGCTCCACGACTAATGAAAACCAGACTTATTTTAAGAGAGTGCAGCTACAGGTCAAAGCGATTAAGCTGCAAGTCAGTTTTATCCACGAGGAGTTCGAAACATCGTTTAACGTGCACACGCGATAGAAAGGCGCCGCTTTGTTATATGGTGCTATTTCTGGCTCTTAATTTCAGCGAGTCTGGTAGAAAAAGTCTGACCATTAAAACTTAGTAGCCAGGTCAGCATCAGCGTGTACGCGCAGGTACACTTGCACGGCGTTTTCCCCCTCGCTGATATTATTGCAGGTCTAACTAACATAAGTTTGGGTGCTAGAGGACGCCTGTTAGGGAACGTGAGGGAAAAGTGAATCAGGCACAAAACCGCCACAGCACTCTGATTTATGATGGCAGCGGTATGATGGGAAATAGGGATGAGGGGATGCTGGGAGGTGGGGAACGAGAGACTGAGGTGATGTGGTGTTTGGGGGGACGCAGGAGAGGAAGACAGTGATGGAGGGAGAGAAGGAGGAAGGGATGAAGGGATAGGGAAGAAGTGAGGGAGGGTGTTGGCCATCTGTCCAGTGGTGAGAGCGCCGTCTGGCCAGGGAGAGAAAACAGCCCCTTGGCTGACAAACTGCACGTGCACGCTCCTCATTGTGCACACGCACACACATGAATGCATACATACCAGAAGCACACAAATGGTCTATACACGTACTTTAAATATGTGGTTAACAGTCGGCTTTTCAAATACACACCAGGTTTTTGTCAAATTTGTAGGAAGTGATTAAAACACGATGCAGGCTGCTATAAAAGGCATTTCAATTTTTTTATTTGTACATTATCTGAACATGCATACGTGCAGAAAGCAACTACACACATACTACATACAATGTGCACACAGTCCCCGGGGTTCCCTGATGCCAGAGGTGAGGGCAGCGCCAACTCCATTGCATGCCAACACAACCTGCTGTCATAGCAACAGAGACAAGAGATGGATTTGCACCCCTCCCTCCTCATCACTCCCTTATTTTCTCTTTCAGTACTTTTTTTTTTAAATAGTGTTTCGCCCCCAAATCCTGTGCAGTGAGATAAAGAGAGAGATGGGTGATGAAGATAAAGGGATGAGAGGGGCCAACAGGAGAGGCTGGTGTTTACACACCGATCTCTGTGGTCCTCTGCTACCCACCCACCCGTGATTAGGACTTCTCTTACGGGGAGAATTTGATGAGGGCGGGCTTCAAGAGAGCGTTGCTGTAAGCTCAGTTATGATCGTTACCACTCTGGAGCAGCCCTCCTCTGTGTGTGTGTGTGTGTGTGTGTGTGTGTGTGACGACAGTAATATCGTCCGTGAAAAAGAAAAATTTATATAAGCAGTAAATAAACACGGCCTTTATTTTTTTATGCTGCCTGAGATCTATAAAAGCACAAAACTGCAGTTTTATTGACTCCTTGTGAGGCTACGGTGGTTTAAAAGAGCCGTTTATGACACATTCTATTCAATTTCATACACATTTAGCAGAAAATATCTTTTAGTGTGTACACAAAAGTGTTTCCAGTCACAATGACTGCACTGCGTTACTTTATGCATTTTTTTCACTTAGTTCTTAAAACACACTCACACCACCTTCCTCCTTCTCTAAGATGCTCCACCCAATCACAGCACAGAGGAGCAGCGGGCCTACTTAATGAAAGCAGGCGACTCCCACGGGTGCTCGGGGTACATACAGAGGTGTGTGTCTGTGTGTGTGCATGAGTGTGTGTCCGCAGGGTATTGATTGAATATTATGACAGCAGTCCCTCGCAAATAGCATCTGCTTGCCATCCACTTTCTCTATGACACACACTCCACACACACACACACACACACACTCCACACACACACACACACTCCACACACACACAGTGTGACATAGCTGTAGTCACTTATAGACACACGAACGCACACATGTGAACACACTTACTCTACTGAGAACCATTATCTCTGAGTCACAGACAGTCGCTACGCCAGGAATAACTACACACTCTTTTTCTAAATCACGCCACACACACACACACACACACACACACACACACACACACACACACACACACACACACACACACACACACACACACACACACACACACATACATTTTCTGATCCAAGCGCACACACGGTTCATTCTTATGTCATCCACAGAGGCTCGTCCTGCAGTTTAACTACAGGAAATGTTCCAAACGTACAGCATGACTTATGTGGGTCGTTTTCTATCGCTCACAGAACTCTGATGATTTTTATTCTAGCCATATAATGAGGGACTGCGTCACACCTGGGATACACAACATGCATTTAGATGAAATTAACCAGTTAGTTGGATGGAGCAGCAGCTGTATTCTGGGTACCTAAATATTAGGGGTGCAGCGATACACAAAATTCACGGTTTGATTTTTTTTCAATACAAAAAAATGTTCATGCCTTTTTAATTTGTCATTTATTAAAATTATAAATATATATTTTCACTCAAAAGTACAGTTTTTAAATTTAATGTTGCTGAAACAACAAAATAATAAAAAATAAATCTATCTGATGGAGGAATCACTCATCTTTGGAAAAGAGAGTTTATTACAGAGAAATGTCTCTTTCAAAATAAAAGCTCTACTATACGCTTCTTCTGGGCTATATTCTCAGCAGCATATTAAACATATCAGGTCCCCATAAGGAGAATCCTGTGCTAACGGCTGTCTGAATGACTCGGCTAAAGTTTGTAGCATGCTGCTTGTTGTTTTTGTCTGCTTCCACTTGTCTTTGCACTAGGATGCTGTCGGAGTAAATGTGCAGTCATATTCGTTGTGTTCCCACTAGTGCTGTCAGCGTTAATCTGAAATGACGTTAACGCCACAACACGGCAAATCTCCGCTAACCGCATGGGGCTGGACGGCCAACACGTTAACGAGCTAACTGCGCTAACACACTAGCTCCCACCCATGTAATTGAGCATTGCGTGGCACATCCAACATACTGTTTTACTTTGTCCATGACGCGCTTACCTTCAGGGTCATACGTCACATGAAGACCAAAATAGTTCCAAAGGCCAGATCTGAATGAGCGCTCAGATCCACTGAGCTCTCAACACAGACAGCATCGTCAGAAGGAAAGTTGATAAAATAAATGAAAAGTTTTGTATTGTTCGGTACATATGCGTACCGAACCGAACGCACTGCATCGAACGGTTCAATATCGATACGAATATCTTTGCACCCCTACTAAAGATTTAAACCCAGTGTTTGGGGAAAAAAGAGCCTGAGTGCAGACTTTGTGCTTACACGTCATCATGGCATCTTAACCAGCTTTTTCACTTTGTTGGTTCTTATTGCAAAGTTGCATCCACAGCTATTAACCCAAAATGAAACCTTGGATTAAAGAAAACGCACCACAGAACGAGCACTGTGATTGGTTCCAAATACATACACTACCACAGAGACGATGAACATCTCAGCTTCATATTAAATATTAGCAGCACACAGCATCAGTGTGGATGCAGAGAAAAGAGGTTTTTACGCTGTGCTCTCTTGAGGAAAGGTAATAAGCAATATTCCTGGCTGCAGCCACTAACCTGAGGACTGTTTATTAACACATACAAATATAAATATATAAACGGGTAGCTCAGGAATAATGAGGTCACTTTGCATATCTGCAGGAAAGCTATATCCAGGTGGTGTGTGTACGCAACGTACCGCTGCATGCCTGTGTGCGTGTGAACCCTGGGTAATTAGATAAAGAGGAGTGAATTAGCAGAGTCCACGGTGCAGAATGATGTTACACAGCCTGGCCACGCCTAGCTGAGACCCACTAATCACCACTCGTTAGGCTCACAGAACAGTATGTGTGGAGGGTTGTGTGTTTTTGTAGCACTGGTGTATTTGTTGAGATCGCGTGCGTGTTTTCTCTCATTAACAGCATCAAAATGACTTCATTGAAATAATTAGTGAGCTAAATGATAATAAGCCATAAACATTGGATAGGAGAGAGAAAGACAGAGAAGTGATTCCCTCTCCCCTCGAAGAAACCAGATATAAAACAAAATGAGGGATCTGAGCACGCTCAGTATGGACGCGCTGTCCTACAGGCGCACTCTGTGAGCAGTTGCCAGGATGTGCTAGTGGAGACACAAACTGGAACACCAAAAATCAAACGCACACAGTCAGCACGTTCATCCTACATCTCTATATATCCTTTGGGAAGCAAACTAGGGAACTAATGAACTCTGGGAAATGTTCCTGAACTGCCCCAGGGTGACAGAAGTGCACTGAAAGAGCGTGCCAAAGCTGGAGGGGGAGTTAAAGGAGAATAAAACATACTGCAATACTGCAAAGGTAAGGTAGTTATTCAAGTGCTAGATTTGGCAGCCAGGAGATGCTACTGTGGCCTGTGTGGGACTCTGCAGCTCAGAGAGACGTGTTTCTGCTGGCCAAGCATGCACACACACACACACACACACACGCACGCACACACACGCACACACACACGCGCACACGCACGCGCACACGCACACACGCACACGCACACACACACACTGTATAAGAGGCATCAAAGGGTGGAAGAAAGTGTGTTGAGCTTCCAGGAAAATGTTTAGCAATCGGACATTTTGAACACAAAGCTTTCACTCTGCTCCACATCACACTGCAGACCGGACCATGACTCACACCAGGCTGGATGAAAAACAGCTTCAACTAAGACATGCATGTTATTATGAAATGGTTGCGTTTGGTGAGACGTGCTCACAGGACACCTGAGTGAGAATACTGGCAGGAGCAAGCTCAGTCCACATGTTCACAGCTGGTTTGTTTTTGAGGATCTAATTATAGGTCCGAGGAGTGCACACTCCAGGTTGGGAATGGGTCGCTGCCCCAAGAAGAAGAGCTCAAGTATTTTACTGAAGAGCGACAGATGGACTGGAGCACTGACTGCAGTAATGCAGGGCACGGGGTCAGCTCTTCATGTGAGACCTGAGGGGGCCGGTCGTTCCTGCTTTCTCAGCTAGCGACAAAACATCTGTGGACACCACTATGCTGCAACATTAACTTATGTACCAAGCACTGAGTGTCATTTATAGTACACACAGTGCAGTATTGATCCAGTGGGGCTGAAAACACTTTATTTAATCGCGCTGCTACAAAACGAAGACACTGCTGCTGTGAGCACCGACTGCAGCTGCAAACATGCAGAACCAGAGAGACACAAAGGACGGTGGACACATTTGGCAATGATTGCACACTCAGATGCACACTGACACACACAGACTGACACACACAGACTGACACACACAGACTGACACACACAGACTGAACAGGTGCAGCTGGACACAACAACACAGGCCTGCTCTCCACCTCCCAGGAGACTCACTCCCCCAGCCCCCCTCACCCTCTGCCTCTTCTCTCTGTGAGTTCTAGTGTGTGTGTGTGTGTGTGTGTGAGTCTGTGTGAGTGTGTGTGTGTGTGTGTGACTCCGTGTGTGTGTGTGTGTGACTCCGTGTGTGTGTGTGTGTGAGTCCGTGTGTGTGTGTGTGTCCGTGTGTGTGTGTGTGTGAGTCCGTGTGTGTGAGTGTGTGTGTGTGACTCCGTGTGAGTGTGTGTGTGTGTGTGTGACTCCGTGTGTGTGTGTGTGTGTGTGAGTCTGTGTGAGTGTGTGTGTGAGTCTGTGTGAGTGTGTGTGTGTGTGTGTGTGTGTGTGTGTGACTCCGTGTGTGAGTCCGTGTGTGTGTGTGTGAGTCTGTGTGTGTGTGTGTGTGTGTTAGGTGGCTATATTAAGCAGCTCATCTCTCTCGCCTCACCTCCTCCCATTTAGCTCCCACTTCATGTCCCCCACAGTCTTCGTGTGTGAATGTGTGTTTTTTACAATAACCCCCCCCATACCCAGAGGAGATCTGCAGAACCACAGAGTACCAGTCACACGTTTATACACACACACACACACAGACTCACACACACACACACACACACACCCCTGGGATGTGGAGCCGTAAGGGAGAGCAGCACCCAACGCCAGTGTCTGGAAACAGGATGATGAAAGAGGCATTCACGTCACGGAAGGAAGCAACAAACACACATAAAATCATCCAGACGTGCCACGCAGACTCGCACAGATCGACAGGATCGCACACTCACAAACTGACAGCTGCTCGCTTATTTCTTTGCTGTACGCGTGCACACCGACACAAATGAGACAGAAAAGGGCTTATTGCTGCAAAACAGACAGAAACACAGATGCACTGTGCACTGTCACAAGCAGACAATACGAGTTCACGCACACGAGCACGGAACTGTTTTCCTGTGGTAGCCTTGGGGAAATTAAAACTACATTATGGACCTCTAGAGGAAAGCGGTGAGAGAGTGATGGAGGAAGAGGAAGAGAGAGGAAGCAAGAGAAAGGGGGAGAGAAAGAGTGAGACGAGGGCCAGTGTCCTGTTTTTCTCAGCTCTGGCCACCACAAAGCTATTACAAGGAAGCAGGAGAAAAGTGATACAGCCTGCAATCTCTCCTCTGTGTCCGTCCTTTGTATCCCGACTGGTGGACGGGAGGACGCGTATATTGTTGGCCATTGCTTCATATTTCAGTCAGTGATATGCTTTGTTCCCTTCAGCAGTCACTTTGGTCACTAGTTCAATGTGGTGGCTTCCCACTTTGCTAATTAATATTGTTGTCTCATCAGCACGAGGCTGCAGTTTGCTGCAGTTTGCCTGCATGAGCTTCCTCCCTCTGTTAATTGGTGAAACTCCAAATTGGTCTTGGACGGTTTCAGGTGTGACCCTGTAATGGACTGCATGGACTGCCCTATGAGAAAGCACTTGGCGACAGTGGGAAGGAAGAACTGTCATAACCAGGCTCAGGGAGGGGCGGAGCCATCTGTCACGACCAGTGAGAGGGGTGAGAGGAGGAAGATGGAACAACAGACGCATTGTAGAAGAGAGCCAGAGATAAATAACAACTAATTACTAAAAGCTAAGTGGAGGACGAAGACTGCACTGTGGGAATCCCCCCAGCAGCATAACTCAGGCAGGATTCAGGGTCACCTGATCGCGCCTGACGTTATCGTAACAGTAGAGATGGCGTCTGTGTCCCACGTCCAAACTGGGAGATGGTTTTAAATAGTTTTAAATATCCTCAAAACCACAAGTTAGTCTTCAGTTGGGGTGATATCTTTTATTCAAGGTCCTCAGAAAGGCCAGAGATTTTCTCCAGTTTGAACCTCTGACCAATAAAATCCACCATCATCAAACGCACTGAGAAACCGCAGCGCTTGGATACGGTAATGGCCTGTATTTGTAGAGCGCTTTACTCAGTCCCTAAGGACCCCAAAGCGCTTTATACATCCAGTCATCCACCCATCCACACACACACATCCACCCACTGGTGATGGCAGCTACATCGTAGCCACAGCCACCCTGGGGCGCACTGACAGAGGCGAGGCTGCCGGACACTGGCGCCACCGGGCCCTCTGACCACCACCAGTAGGCAACGGGTGAAGTGTCTCGCCCAAGGACACAACGACCGAGACCGTCCAAGCCGGGGCTCGAACTCCCAACTCTTGAGCCACGATCGGCCCGTATGCTGGGGCTCACACACGCTTTCCTAATATCGACACAGATCTGACAGGTGCAGGAAACATTTTTACGGCTCAGTTTTGTCACCACATGTGTGAACACACGCACATACACACATTCACACACAGGTGGAACAACAATGAGAAGGTCTCAGCTTCTCAGTTTCAGCTCGGGGACCTGACAAATCTTTTCCATGATGACTCACTGGATCGTTCTGTGTGCGCGCGTTGGTGCGTGTGCGTGTTTGCGCGCGTGTGCGTCACTGTAGTCTGCAGCAGACTGTCAGTGTGATTTGAGGAACAAGTTCATCACCAACAGTTTATTAACACGAGACACTCGAGTCCTGTTCAGTTGGACACGTCTCATGACTTCCTCACTTTCACCCGAGACTGAAACACACGGATCTTATAAACAAATAACAAATAGAAAACATGGCTGCTCAATACTATTTCCAACTTCGTCTCTCATTTCCTCTTCTTTTCCTTCTTCCAGCACACTGAGAGTCAGACAGCAACTGAGCAGACAGCGGGACACGTTGTGTCTCTGTCCCGCTGAGGTGTGGTAAGGACTGAGGGGAGAAGGAAAGGAGGCTTTCAGGGCACCTCAGGGCGCAGAAAGGCCAGAAGGAGGAAAAGAGAAGAGGAAATGTAGGAAAGGGGAGAATAAGTTGGCTCAATGCTATTCGAGTCGCCCTCACACTCCCTCCACCTTCTCTCAAGCGGGCCGTTCCAAACTCAACACACATTTTCCAGAGTAAGTCAAAGAAAGACCAAATGAGAGGGATGGAAAAATAGCCTAGAGGGCTGGAAGTTTATGAATTAGGAAGCAGGATAGGAAGGTATATTTCTCCTTGTTCCCTTTCTTTTTTGCTGTTCCCTGTTTTCTCACCCCGTCCTTCTCAACATCATCTCTCAGGGAGTAAAAGAAGCGAGGTCTTTCTTTCTAATCTGCTCGGGTAAGACGTAGGCAGCAGTTCTCGGTCCTCACCCTCTCTCTCACACATACAAACTCCTCCTAATGTCGCCCCAAATAAGCATTCAGAAGGTAAAAGCACAAGCAAAGACAGAGGGACAGAAAGAGAGCGTGCAGATCACGCAGTGACACGCAGATGCTGGCAGCAACAGCCAACCTGAGAGAGTGGCTGAGTAAGGGAATATAGGACAGTGTGTTTTTATGGTAGGAAGAGTGTGTGTGTGTGTGTGTGTGTGTGTGTGTGTGTGTGTGTGTGTGTGTGTGTGTGTGTGTGTGTGTCATGGGACTCTAGCTTCCTGCAGGAACTGACACACACAGCAGTTCTAGTGAGCCACCCAGGACCTCAGTCAGCACCCCCTTAACACACACACTCACACGTAGACCTGCACAGTGGCCCCTGGAGGAGAGTTAACACAGTTTTGAAATGGGGGGGGCAAGGATGGGAGGGTTCGGCACGTCATAGACACCCCAAGGGTCATACTTTCCTTTCCTCCTATCCCTGCAGAGCTTAACGAGAGACGGGGCGAGCGCGGCACAGAGAGAGAGAGATAACCGCATATTTACCACATTCAGCAGTATCTTACGTCCCTGCTGGGATCCAGTCGGAGGAAGTGTTTAACTGTTCTCTGACGGGCTGCAAACCGGAGCAGCAAAACTAACTTCAGCTGACAAACACCTACAGTAGTCCAGCTGTTTCTGGAAAATGTGGACTTTGATCTTTACCGAGCACCAATGACAGCGCTGAGGAAAACATCGCCAACGTTGTCGTGCCAGCAGCTGCATCGTTTGCACATGTGAACCTTTGAGTCACTGCAGCAGTTGTGAGTCTGGTAGCCCTGTAGTTTTAATAATAATGATGGATTGCATTTATATAGCGCTTTTCGAGACCCTCAAAGCGCTGTACAATGCCACTATTCATTCACTCTCACATTCACACACTGGTGGAGGCTACAGGTGCAGCCACAGCTGCCCTGGGGCAGACTGACAGAGGCGAGGCTGCCATATCGCCATCGGCCCCTCTGGCCAACACCAGTAGGTGGCAGGTGAAGTGTCTTGGCCAAGGACACAACGACCGGCTCGATCCCCAACCTTCCGGTTACAAGATGAGCTTCCCAACCCCCTGAACCACGGTCGCCCCTCAATTGGCCGTGAGGCTGGAGTTTAGTGCAGGGAGATTCAGTTCATCTGTGTTCATCTTCACTAACAAACCTACCTACACCTTTATTAAACAGCTTTACGCCAACTCTGCAGAGGAGATCACCGACAACAACAAGTAAACCAATTAGAAATTTGCTGTTGAGCATTCAGACACAGCTTCACGGTGAAGGCCGAATGTGACCTCTGCACTGAGGTGCCAAGGTAACAGCAGCACGTAAGAAAGAGGAGGCTCCGTCGCTCTCAGGGTGCAGGTCCGCCGTGGCCCGAGCCTCTGGTTGCTCCCGTGGTGGAGGATGCAGGCGGGCAGGGACCAGCGGCTCCCCCGTGACACAGGCTGTAACGTTAGAAACACCCTCCGGTGTGATTAACCACCAACCTGACGACAACGTCTCCTTCAGCCTCTTTTTTCCATGAAGTCATTTAGGGTTGTTTTTCAAGTTTATTTTAGAGAAATACATTTTCTACAAATGATAAACAATCGTGTTAAATACTCAATATTATAACAGCTGACCAAAATAGTCAAGATCATAATTTTGCCATAATTAAACGATAGATTCTTGGAACTAATGGACAAATATCTGCAGACGAATCAATGATTGGCACTGACGTATAAAAGGTGCTAGCAACTGAAATCTTACAGCGTAGCCTGAATAACACGAAGTCTCTCCAAAATTCACAGATGCACCAGGATTTGGGACTGAAGCATAAATAAAAGACACATCTGTGTAAACCTGTGTGCTAACAGACCTCTGAATCACAGCTGAACCACAGCATGAACCTGTCCTCCTCCTCTCGCCCCTCCCTGAGCCGGAGGTTTCTTCCTGTTAAAAGGGAGTTTTTCCTTCCCACTGTCACCAAAGTGCTGCTCATAGGGGTGATATGATTGCTGGGTTTTCTCTGTATGTATTATTGTAGGTCGACCTTACAATATAAAGCGCCTTGAGGCGACTGTTGCTGTGATTTGGTGCCGTATGAATAAAATTGAATTGAATTGAACGAATTCATGCATTTGCCATCTTTAATACACACAATACAAATAAAATCGTCATTTCTCTTTAATGTTACACGTGAACCTTGAACAGCAGCTGGTTCATCTCCTATGGAGGCAAAAGGCTGAGCAACTTTAAATTTCCATCTCAGTGTTTAAAGACAAGCCAAGAGGAGCTGGGAGGGAGACACGGAGACTAAGGAAAAACTAAATCTGAGAAAAAAATCTGCCGTCTTTGTCTTCCTCCTAGGAAATTACCAAACCACAGAGAGCAGTGAAAAAGCACACAAATCTCTCTCTATTAGAGTATTATTGAGACTGACTGCTGCTCTGCCTAGCTACAGTTTTCTGTCTCCTCTTTCCTTCCCCTGAACCTTCACAGTCCCCTCGATCTTTCTTCTTTGTCACTAAACCTTCGTTTCCATTTTCATCACCTCAAAGTTACCCCGAGTACACGTTACAAACGGCCAGCTCGGACTCACCCGCACACAAACATACGTCACCATGCATCTGTGTACCACTGTGTGTGTGTGCCTGTACACTAACCGGTCTGAACAGTCGATCCATCCCAGGTTCCTCCACACTCTGAAGACTCTCCTTCTTCGACAGCTAGAAAAAAGGAGACAGACACAGAAAATCAAATAAATGGTGGTTTTAACCTGCAGCTAATTAAAGAGCCACCACCTGCAGGAGAGCAGAGGAGCCACACAATTCAATGATCATATCACAATTTTAACATGCCGCCAGCTTCTCTCTACAACTAAGAAAAAACACCTTTGTGATTAAAATGGAGGTTTATGAAGCCGTGTTTATGCTTTCTGTCCTGCCTGGTGTCACCGCCTGCTTTCCTCCAAGCATTACAGACACCAGTCAAGTTGAAGGCGACTCCTCACCTCGTCTTGCTTTCAATCGAGCGTGGGAGCGCCTAAGGACATCGTATTTGTCTTGAAACACGTTTATTCTCTGGAGCGAATGTACTTGAACTTGAACCTACCAAGGAAGTAACAAAACATGACGATGACCTGAGATCTCTCAGACTCGCACACACAGCTGATCAAAGCTGGATTGTCATGCAGACTTCCTGGGTACAACAGGAAGGAGGGAAGTACAGCTGGCACACAAACAGGAAATGGCTAGAGCCACCACACAATGGGATTTCCCGTCCGCCCCCTCCCCGACACGCTGTGCCTCACTTCTCCCTCGCTCACCTCTGTCTCTGATCCCTCCAAATGTTTTGTTCTCATCCTGCTCTCACCGGTGACCTCCGCCCCTCCACATCTCTACACCTCTCTAATACTTCTCACTCCACGTCCTCATCAGCTCCCTGGTGACCAACCTCCTCCTCACATCAAACCTGAGCCATAAGCTCCAAACAAAGCCAGAAGCTATAAATCAGCAAAGCGTCCCTCTTAAAAAAGAAACTAAAAGTCTGCATGAAAGTGATTTTTGTAGATGAATGAAGAGAGAGGAAATCGTTTTTATAACAGGAAAAAACAGCCGAGCTGCGTCACAACTGCACCCATATAATCACACGAACTTTAGCTCCTCCCATTAGCTGCAAGCAGCGTTGCAAAGTCACACGAGCTGTAAACATCCACGTGCTGATGCACAGCGAGCAGTGCAACACTCTCAAATCTGCATGATGTTTTTCATACTCCACATCACTTTCTCTAGTCTCGTGTGCTGAAGTCAGGACGCTGCTGTGTCTATAAACTCAGCCTGGTTTGTGGGCTCATCTTATTTGACAAAAAAATAATAACAACTGTCTGCAGGACTCAAAAGTTTGGATCAAGTCTTCAACATCCCTGTTGGAGCCAGATGTGGACCACAGAGTGCTAACAAACTCATGGATCCCTGGACGAACACAGGAACCTCCCACCGCAGCAAATCCGTCTGCCAAAGACAGCAGAGAGAAACATACGAGACACCAGAAGAAAAACAAAGTACGTCTGCTGTGCTTCGTCACAATGACCAGTACGTTCGCTCCCAGCTGAGCCCTGATTGGATGCCATGATTCATTAACACGCTTCAATATGATTTTTCCTCCTCGATGTCACATCGTCCGGGTCACGTCACAGCGCCCTGATGAAACGTTTCAGTGAAGATCCTCGTTGAACATAAAGGGAGACGTTTATGACTTACGTGCGTCTGAATCAAAGGTTTTCGTGTCGAGGTTACCGGCCGCGACCTCGGTCTGTCTGAACTGGGCTTGCCCAGATCTTGTGACAACTATTTTTTTAAACCACTAAAAGCTGACATCATAATGAAAACCATCTTCCTGTGGTAGTTGGGAGAGTTTGAGATTATAAAAAGACCTCGTGGTAACTTTGCCTCAGATAAAGGCCCATTTCTCCTGATGAGACTGTGGGGAATACAGCGTGTTTCATTAGCCAAGCACATGCAGCTTTATTTAGACTCCCATATCCTCCCTCTGTCCCCCTCAGAGACAAACACACCGTTACTGTGAACCCTGTACACACCAGGCGGTCGGCGGGGGTGTACGTGTGCCTGTGAGAAGGATTAGCTCACAGATACTATATCAGTCAAGAGGAGGGAGTATCTGAGTGTGTACAAGTACATACGTGTGCATGTGTACCTGTAGCTTGGGTGCCCCATTACAAAAACAGACCCACTTAGAAAGACACTTTGTGACCTGTGGGGTTAAAAATATAACAATCAGTCATGTGTTTGCACATGCATCACTTCTCTTCCTGCAGCACGTCACAGTCCTCTTCAAACTCTAGCTCAAACTCGCACAGCGAGTCGTTTAACAGCTTAGCACTAGCAGCTTCCAACAGGCACAGTCTCTCGTTAGCTACATGTTAACAGACAGGTGTATTTTTGGCAAATGAATTTGCAGAATTTCCCTTTAACAGAACTTTCATCATTAGTGGGAAAAAGTCGCAAGCATTCGTGTCATTTTGTACCAGTTAATTGTGGTATGGATTTAAGATGCTATCACCGAGTAACATGATCACAGCCCAAAATATACAGATACTGGCAAGAAGGCAGAAAAAGACTGAGACGGCAGATGGCTAAAGATCAAACAATCCGACATGCCGCAGAAACAAAAACACAAATGAAACCCCCGGAGCACGACACACGGGTGACACCGTGTAAGAAGGAAGCTTCTGGGAATCCTTGGAGCATCTGCGCACACACACACACACACACTGTTACTAACCCCTGAGGCACCTCGTTTATGAGTCTACTAGGGCTGCCACGATTAGTCGACTAGTCACGATTACGTCGACTATCAAAATCGTCGACGACTGATTTAATAGTCGACGCGTCGTTTGAAGCTTTGTAAGATCCCAAAAGACGCAGGAATAAGTAGCAGGATTTAAGAGTGTAATAACGGACTGAAACAGAAGATGGCAGCACTGCATGTACAAGGATGCCAGCTGCCGTTAAACCCCGAAGAAGAAGAAGAAGCTGTGTCCCAGAATTCATAGCGCGGCCCAGCTTAGTTTCCAACAATGGCGGCAGCTAGTTAGTTTTAATGTTACTCTTATTATTCTTTCTGGGTCACAAAATAAACGTTTAACGTATTTTCAGGCGAGAATGTAGCTGTGTAAACCTCAAATATCTGCTCAGTTTATCAAGACACCAAATATTTTCAAAAGCGCTCCGACGTTTTCGGAGACGTCTGTTACCCACTAGCTCGTTAGCGAGCCGGGGGCTAGGCTCACTAGCGCCGCGAGAACACCGGACTCCCCGCAAATCGTTTTCAAACCCACCGCCGTCTTTCGCTACTCAGGTTAAACATGATATATGAGTCACTTAGATAACTTAAAATGTTATTGTTTGGCTTTTTTTAGTATTTTATTTGTTCCTGAGTAAATCGGTTTGGCTGAGATTAAAGTTATAGTTTTTACACAGCTGAATAAACGTCAAGCAGACAGCTGATTATCAGAAGTGTGAGATGCTCGAGAATTTACTCCGGTGTCCTGTTATATTTTAGATAGCAAGGAGTTTATTAAACTTCACCGAAACAATCTGCAAATTTCATTAAAATTTAATAAACTATCATCTTGTCTTTATTTTTAGTTAGCACAGACCTTAAACAGTTAAAGCTGTAAGCTAATGACAGTTACATAAGAGCAGATGCTGCTGGTGCAATAAGCTGTAGTTTTACGTCCAATGGATGATGATCTGATTAGTCGACTAATCGCAAAAATAATCGGTGACTAGTCGACTATCAAAATAATCGTTTGTGGCAGCCCTAGAGTCTATGTGAGTCTAACACGTGTGCTTAAGAAAGGACGCCTATCGAGTACTATAAATAAGAACACCTGGTTTACTGCATGAGCATAAACACAGACTATTTGATTGTGATTTGGTGGCCTGAGTTCCTTCCACTAATTAGTGTAAATACAGAATATCTCACCTGCTTGAGCAGGTGACTTTGGTGTGGGGCCTGGGGGCCAGGCTGTATGTGGCCCACGCTGTCAAACTCAGTTTCCATCACGGGACAAAAGTGGGCAAAACCAGTGAAACTCTCTTTTCTGTTAGTGTGAAGAAGCTTAATGACGCATTTAATCACGGTGATATTGTGATATAAGAAAAACTGTACATCTCAATTTTCCTACACGAAAATGCTGAAGAGAAACGCTGGTGTAGTAAAAGAAATCTGTCAACTTATAGAAAAGCTCATTTCCTAGACTGTCCTATAATTATGAAACAGAAAATTCAATCATTCAAACACTGTGGACACTATAAAGAAGCCCACAGTGGAAAACTGGGACTTTTCTGTCATTCAGCTGTTTATCTTCTACTGTGGAACGAGTGGCTGTGTGGGAGGTCTATGCAAGTGAGAATCGCTCCAAGCCAAATGCTTTCCTTTCCACAGGTGTCCAGTGGGCTGGACTGGAGTCTTTGCCGGGCTGATTCTGGTCACTGGGCCTTATGTTTGGCACCCCTGACTCACCTGTGCGCAGACAAATAATCAGATGTAAACACATGCATAACACATACACAGTAACTGACAGTACAGCAACACTCCTGTCTGCATTATAATGGGCTGTCACGGTTCATTAGCCAGTCAAGCATGCAATTGTACCAGGGCGTCCACAATGACAAAACACACACGGACTCACAACACCAGTGTCCGGGTCAAAAACGTGCAGAAATTAGACAACGAACCATCAACGGTGCGATTAGTCCGCACAGGCTGAGCCCGTTGGGTCGTGGAAGCTGAGGAAACATGCTCAGAGCTCTCCGTTACCAGGTTTATCTCAGAGCGCCTGCAAGTCGCCGCTGTTGGACGCTTCAGTAATTAATCCTCTTTGCTTCAAAGACACTCTGACACCAGCTTCCCAACAAGTTAGCTATTCTGAAAAATGTGTTTATGTGACGAATAAAGGCTGCAGAGGGGATGATCGAACACCCGGGAGCAGCCTGGGAATGTGAGTTCTGTCATACGCTGCATGTATTTCCCCGTGCACCACAGAACCTCACAGACGGACGGCAGTACTGTCACGTATACTACCGTTTGGATGGTAGTCGTCCAATCCTCCGTTTTTCATTTCTGCACATCAAATTTTAGAAATGCAGCCGAGGAGGGCTGCAGCATGCAGCTCTGCCTCTGCATCATGATCCTGTTGTCATAAACAAATATTTACACAGTTGTTGTCACTGGCACAGTTATCCACACACACTCGTTCTCCCCTCTCTCTTCCATTATTGGCATCCTCTCCCCCCTCCCTCGTCTGCTCTACCTTTGCCTCTTCAGTATTTTCCTTCCACCTTTCTTTGATATTTGCTCCTTTCTTAAGTGATTCTTGGATCCGTGCTCAGCCTCCATGCTTTCTCTTTGGCTCTTACTGCAGCACCCATTTAAATGTATTTCCTGTTTCCCTCTCTGTCTTTATCTCTCCCACCACATACCAACTCTCTTCCCTTCTATCTTTGTTTCTCCTTCTCTTCTGTCCCATGAAAGCAGTTCCAGTCTCACAAAGCGAATCCTTTGTCTTTTCCCCTCCTAAACAACACATGCACAGTATCAGGGCCATTTATTCCCAGAGCAGCCCAAGGCTCTGCTGTTCCCAGATCTCTTTGACGAGCGGGTCACTCTGGCCAATCGCGCACCGGCCAGACAGCCCAGAAAGGCGGGATGTGGGTCACTGTAGCCAATGATAGGCCGATCCTTTTCCCACAGGGGCGAGCTGATTGACAACTAGCGCTGGACAGGAGTCAAGAGGGTAATTGTCATCTGACTCTCTCCCTCTCTCTTTATCTGTCCGTCTCTGCTTCTCATCCTAGACACTCATTCTTCCCTCTCCCACTTCCCCTTTCCAACTCACTTCCTTGCCCCCACTCCTCCCCACACACCCCTCATTTTCCCTATAGCACTCAAGGACTCTCTCATTGGCTGCCCTCCCTTTCCCTCAGGAATAACTTGGTGACGCTACTGGCCGAGGGCTGATGCCAATCTACATCCCCAGCATGCCCCTCGGGAGACCCCCAAACTTCAATGGCCTGTGGCACACACACGCACACACGCACGCACGCACGTGCACGCACACACGCACACACACGCACGCACGCACACACACACACACACACACACACACAGGGGACAGGGACAGAAGCTGATTAACCAAATACTTTTATCAGCAGTAAAACCGCTCTCTCTGCCTGCCTGCATTCTGAACAAAACAGCCTTAAAACACAAACACACACAGACACACATCCCAAGCACTGAGCCATTGGCCAGAATCACCAGGCTAGTCTGAGGCTTGGGACAGCGTGTGTGTGCGTGCATGTGTGCTTTTGTTTGTGAGCGTGTGTGTAAAGGGACAGAGTTAGCAGAGGGCTTAGATGGATGGCAGCGAGAAAGAACAACAACCACACAAAGCCTGGCGGACAAGCTCCATCGCCCTCTCTATCTTTCTCTTTCCTCCTTTTTCTGCTTTGCCCTCCTCTCCTGTTTTTTCTCTTTCAATCTGAATTGTTTCTATCTGATTTCGTTCGACAGATTTTGAAATTCTCTTTGCTTCAGCAATCGTTTCGTCTTTCCTCTCTGCTTACAGAAGTCCTCGTCTTCGTTGTTTTGTCATGAACAACCTCTCTGTTCTTTCTTTTATGTACGAGGTCATTGTGATTGTAATCTCTATCAACAGATTCTGCATATGAATATGTATAATCTGCAGGAGGGAGGAGTTTTCTGATCCTGGAAACCTTCTGGCTTCCATTTGTCATCTTGGCCAGCCAAGTCTGAGCCGGTTTGGTTGCATTCATGTAAACAGGATATATGGACCAAGTGCAAATGAGGAATTCATTCATTGGCTACACCGGGCAGAGGCGAGTCAGGGCCATGTGGGGACCGTGGACCAGTAAAGGTCAGTGACACTGAACGACTTCATGTTGGGTGATGCAGAGCGGGCGGATCAAGTTAAACTTCTTTTTTAACTTTGAGGAAAACAATTGAACCGACAGCAGCGACGCAGATTGGCGACATACCAGCATTACAGTGTTATTTACGCACACGTGTCAGTGAGCGACCAGCCATCAGCAAGACAGCGATGCAAGAGTAAATCAGTCCCTGTGCAAACGCCCCTCTAACCAGCAGACTAACCAGCGGTTCCCAAATGAGTCACACATCCCAGACCTTACCAAAATAAACCAACATAGCCGCGCACGCTTCGCTGCTGTAGAAAACAATCGTGCTGTTGTGAGAAGACTTTCTGGTTTTATCTTTTAGTCCTGCGACTCGCACAAACTCACCTGTACAGCAAGGTTTGTAAGAGATTCCTATTAACACACTACGAAGAGAACGCAACACGCACACACAGACACACACAGACAGTACAGAGCTGATGTTCAGGGCCAAACAACACAGCTTGAGATTAAAGAGCCTCTCTGATCTGACATTTGTTTTTCTGTCTGTCAGAGAGAGTGTGGCGGGAAGACGAATCGATAGCAGAAGAGACGTGTAGAGGAAGAAAGAGGAAGTGAAGGAGGATATAAAGGCGGTGGAGAAGAAGAGCAGAAGGTGAGACAGAGGTTAGAAAGAAAGCAGCAGCGAGGAAGGACGAGAGGTGAAGGAAGGCAGCGAAAGGAAGCATAAGGAGTAGGACAGAAAGAGAAGGAGGAGAGGGAGAGCATTTCTCCAGAGTACCATGACTCCAGGGAAGGCTCCAGAAATAACTGAACTAGAAGTTTCCCCAGCAGCTTCCACTCACCATTACAGACTGGTCCACACACACGCGCACACACACACACACACACACACCCACGCACACACACACCCACGCACCCACCATATGAAGGTTCAGAGTTCACCGAGACAAGACTGATTCACCAACAAAGCTGAATGATGCCAGAAGGAGATGAGACATGATGAGGTACAGTTGGTGCATATTCACACACACGTGCACGCACACACACACACGTGCACGCACACACACACACGTGCACGCACACACACACACACACACACTCTACATGAACACTAAGAGGAGGCGGGGCTGCAGGGTGGAGGGTACATAATTGCCTTCTCTTGTACTACAGGCTCGAGAGTGCTTTTTGACTGAAGACACCAATTTCACGCTAAGGCATTATTTAGCTTGATACAAACTTGATTAGGCTTTACAGAGAGAGAGAGGAGAAGGGAAATAAACAGCTTTGTGTCATACCGCATCGCTGGCGGACAGATTAACTCGCTAGTCACGCTCCTTCTGGGAGTAACAAGAAAAATATACAGACACAGCGCGTGTGCGCTCCGAGCGTGGCTGCTTGTTTGTTTGAGCTGACGTGTAATCAAGCATCTTAGAAAATGTACTTTCCATTTTTGAAACCTCATTTTTAAAGAACCTTTTTCAGATTTCGGGGTGTTTCATGTTTTTGCAGCTAAAATTCAAACTGAGTTAGACTTTGAAATCCAGCGATCGTTCCTCGGGACGTTCAGCAGAACTATCCGTCCCCGCTACTGCAAGGACTCTTTGTGCAGTTCGTCTGTATTACGCAACATAATTTTGGGCTTTTCAGGTGCAACATTTGTGCAGGTGTGGGCCTGCAGCAGGCTGACATTTCTCTTACCTTTAAAAGATTTGGCTCAGCAGTCAGGATTTATTACCAAACATGAACGTCC